>NC_083104.1:57369700-57639700 GCF_949774975.1 Lagenorhynchus albirostris | reverse complement strand
TCTTTTCTTCATTGCAGAATTGCCTTTGTGAGGACAAAGTGATCTCCCCTCCCAACCCCGCGAGGCATACGTGGCCTTTCACTCCCTGCTAGGTGCTCATCCCTCAGCGATCGTCGGTGAGTCAGCCAAACGTATAGGAGGCTGGCCACGAGATAAGGTACTGTTTTGTTCGTCACACAGATAGGCAGGCAACAGGTTCCAGGCAGCGTTTGCCAAAGCGGTGCTTTAAGTGTAGGAAGCATTTCTGGTGTCTTAGGAATGACAGGTCTGCACTGGGATCCAAGATGGACACGAGGGACCGCCCGTCGCTTCTAGGAGCTGAGAGCAGTGTTCGGCTGAGGACAACCATATGCCGAAAGAAGGGCAGTAAAGGCCTCCTTTTGCTAAACATCTAGCATGTGGCAAGTGAAACAACTCAAGTATCTCCCTTCTGACGCACTTTGGGAGTACAAACTAGAGAAAGACACAGCAGGGTGAATGCTCTGCGTGGTCCCTTTTGAAAGTAAGTCTGCGAGTGAAATTTTATTTCCCTCATCGGGATTTACAGAGCCACGGGCTCAATTCTCCCCAAGAAACACTGTTGCTGCACAGCTTCTCTTCGTAACACAATTGCCCTCGTGATGACGTGAGTTTCTAGGCAAGAAACTCGGAGGTTGCCATCCCTTGGTAGGTGGCCATCCTTCAGGAGTCTTCAGGCAATGGGCCCACCACATGGGGCCTCTAGCCTCAAGCTAACGTCCAGGTGTTCTCATGACAGACTTAGGGAAGCAACAGATTGCATAGAGCCTTAGTCCCTTGTGGTTCTTGAACTCTAGGAAGCATACCAGCTCTCTTTTGGACTCACTTGTCAGCGCTAGGTCCCAAAACGTACTGAGAAAGGACTGCCTGTGTCCTCGGGGAGCCTTGAGCCATCTACCGTCGGGAACAGCTAGATGCCGACTGATGGGCCGTGAAGGCCTTCGTTGTTTAGACACCTGGATTGCGATAGCTTGAAAGCAACCCAGTTATCAGCGTTCCATGCCTTCCTTCATGCAAAGGGTGTCTGCACTCTGGAGGAACCCTGAGCTGCACTGGAAAATACAATTAGCCTACCACTGTTCCTGGGAACTGGTCCGTGACGTCTGTCTACCTTAAGCGGCAACTACACTTTAAGTCCGGCTTCAAAACCTACAGGGTTTTCCCGAACTGGTAGATAGTCTAGAGAAGTACCGTCACCTAGGCCTAACTAAGCCCTCACCTCGATATCCTTACACCACAGTCAGGACTCCCAGCATGGCAATGGTGACTGGGGTCACAAGCCACTGTGTCCACGGGATGTACAAGAGACAGTCCGATGCGACTTGTTAATACGCTGCTTTGTCCTGCTGGAAATTGAGGCTTCCTGGGAATGTAGCTTTTCCTCATTGGAAAGTGGAGAGTTTGCGGCCCCAGTGTTACCTGCCTGGTAAACACTGTTGTTGCCAATCTTCTCATTGCTGCAGAGTCGTCTCTGGGAGGACAAGTTATCTTCCGCGAAAGCACACTTGGCTTTCAATTCCTTCCACGTCCTCATCCCTCAAAAATCGTGCGTGAGTACGCCCACAACCCCGGACGACTCGCCTCAAGCCAACGTTCTACTTCTCTCATCACAGACATAGGCGGGCCGCAAGCTCACGGCAGCCTTTGTCAAAGCGGTGCTTTAAATGTAGGAAGTGTTTCTGGCGTCTGAAGACACGGGGGTCTGCACTAGGATCCAAGATGTAAACGACGGACTGCCCGTCCTTTCCGGGCCTTGTGAGCGAAGCTCAGTTGAGGGCAACCATAGGCCGAAAGAAGGGCTGTGAAGGGCGTCTTTTGTTAAAAATGCTAGGATGCGGCAAGTTGAAACGACTGTAGTATCATCTCCGTGCTGTGCGCGCCTTGGACGTGCCATGGAGAGACGGAAACGACAGGGTGAATGCTCTGCGGTCCATTTTGAAACTAAGGCTTGAAGGGAAACTTTATTTTCCTCATTGGGGTTTCGAGAGCTGCGGGCTCAGTTCTCCCTGGGAAACAGTGTTGTTGCACAGTTGCCTTTGTGATGACAAGTGAGTTTCCTGGAAGGAGATTGGATGTTGCCGTTCCTCACTAAGTGCTCCCACTTTGGCTGTCCTCAGGGAAGAGAAGAACCACACGGGGCCGCTGGCCTTAAGCTAATGTTCAGGTTTTCTCATGAACGAGGTAGGCATGCAACACACACCATGCAGCCTTAGTCCCTGGGTTTCTCGAACTCTAGGAAGCATATCAGGTTCTCTCGTGAGTCGCGGGTCTGCACGAGGATCCGAAATGGACTAAAAGGGCCTCCTGTGTCTTCCGGGAGTTGTGAGCCATGCAACCGCTGGCAGCAGCTAGATGCCGAATCATGGTCAGTGAAGGGCTTCGTCAGAGAAACACCTAGGTTGGGATAGCTTAGAAACAGCCAGCTATCAGCGTTCTGTTTATTCCTTCATGCAAAACGTGTCTGCTTTTCTGCCGAACCCAGAGCACACAAAACGTACAGTGATTCGACCCAGCCTTCAGGGAACTCGCACGTGATGCAATTTACCCCAGGCGGCCCCTGGACTTTCAGTGTGGCCTGAAAAATTTCAGGCTCTCCCTTGAAAGCCAGGTATTCTGGAGATACATTGTACACACCGGCCTCACTCACCCCTGACTTGCTAATCCTTTCACCACAATCACGACCCCGTATCACAAAGTGTATCACAAAGTTTACTCAATAAAGGGTCTAGGGGGTCAGCTGAAAGTCCAGTAGGGAGTCTGAAACTGCAGCATAAGACGCTGTGCCCTCGCCTTGGAAACTGAAGCGTGATGGGAAGTTTATTTGGCACACCGGTATGTCGACACGCGGCCTCAAGGTTACCTGATGAACAGTGTAGTGGCCTATCTTTTCTTCATTGCAGAATTGCCTTTGTGAGGACAAAGTGATCTCCCCTCCCAACCCCGCGAGGCATACGTGGCCTTTCACTCCCTGCTAGGTGCTCATCCCTCAGCGATCGTCGGTGAGTCAGCCAAACGTATAGGAGGCTGGCCACGAGATAAGGTACTGTTTTGTTCGTCACACAGATAGGCAGGCAACAGGTTCCAGGCAGCGTTTGCCAAAGCGGTGCTTTAAGTGTAGGAAGCATTTCTGGTGTCTTAGGAATGACAGGTCTGCACTGGGATCCAAGATGGACACGAGGGACCGCCCGTCGCTTCTAGGAGCTGAGAGCAGTGTTCGGCTGAGGACAACCATATGCCGAAAGAAGGGCAGTAAAGGCCTCCTTTTGCTAAACATCTAGCATGTGGCAAGTGAAACAACTCAAGTATCTCCCTTCTGACGCACTTTGGGAGTACAAACTAGAGAAAGACACAGCAGGGTGAATGCTCTGCGTGGTCCCTTTTGAAAGTAAGTCTGCGAGTGAAATTTTATTTCCCTCATCGGGATTTACAGAGCCACGGGCTCAATTCTCCCCAAGAAACACTGTTGCTGCACAGCTTCTCTTCGTAACACAATTGCCCTCGTGATGACGTGAGTTTCTAGGCAAGAAACTCGGAGGTTGCCATCCCTTGGTAGGTGGCCATCCTTCAGGAGTCTTCAGGCAATGGGCCCACCACATGGGGCCTCTAGCCTCAAGCTAACGTCCAGGTGTTCTCATGACAGACTTAGGGAAGCAACAGATTGCATAGAGCCTTAGTCCCTTGTGGTTCTTGAACTCTAGGAAGCATACCAGCTCTCTTTTGGACTCACTTGTCAGCGCTAGGTCCCAAAACGTACTGAGAAAGGACTGCCTGTGTCTTCGGGGAGCCTTGAGCCATCTACCGTCGGGAACAGCTAGATGCCGACTGATGGGCCGTGAAGGCCTTCGTTGTTTAGACACCTGGATTGCGATAGCTTGAAAGCAACCCAGTTATCAGCGTTCCATGCCTTCCTTCATGCAAAGGGTGTCTGCACTCTGGAGGAACCCTGAGCTGCACTGGAAAATACAATTAGCCTACCACTGTTCCTGGGAACTGGTCCGTGACGTCTGTCTACCTTAAGCGGCAACTACACTTTAAGTCCGGCTTCAAAACCTACAGGGTTTTCCCGAACTGGTAGATAGTCTAGAGAAGTACCGTCACCTAGGCCTAACTAAGCCCTCACCTCGATATCCTTACACCACAGTCAGGACTCCCAGCATGGCAATGGTGACTGGGGTCACAAGCCACTGTGTCCACGGGATGTACAAGAGACAGTCCGATGCGACTTGTTAATACGCTGCTTTGTCCTGCTGGAAATTGAGGCTTCCTGGGAATGTAGCTTTTCCTCATTGGAAAGTGGAGAGTTTGCGGCCCCAGTGTTACCTGCCTGGTAAACACTGTTGTTGCCAATCTTCTCATTGCTGCAGAGTCGTCTCTGGGAGGACAAGTTATCTTCCGCGAAAGCACACTTGGCTTTCAATTCCTTCCACGTCCTCATCCCTCAAAAATCGTGCGTGAGTACGCCCACAACCCCGGACGACTCGCCTCAAGCCAACGTTCTACTTCTCTCATCACAGACATAGGCGGGCCGCAAGCTCACGGCAGCCTTTGTCAAAGCGGTGCTTTAAATGTAGGAAGTGTTTCTGGCGTCTGAAGACACGGGGGTCTGCACTAGGATCCAAGATGTAAACGACGGACTGCCCGTCCTTTCCGGGCCTTGTGAGCGAAGCTCAGTTGAGGGCAACCATAGGCCGAAAGAAGGGCTGTGAAGGGCGTCTTTTGTTAAAAATGCTAGGATGCGGCAAGTTGAAACGACTGTAGTATCATCTCCGTGCTGTGCGCGCCTTGGACGTGCCATGGAGAGACGGAAACGACAGGGTGAATGCTCTGCGGTCCATTTTGAAACTAAGGCTTGAAGGGAAACTTTATTTTCCTCATTGGGGTTTCGAGAGCTGCGGGCTCAGTTCTCCCTGGGAAACAGTGTTGTTGCACAGTTGCCTTTGTGATGACAAGTGAGTTTCCTGGAAGGAGATTGGATGTTGCCGTTCCTCACTAAGTGCTCCCACTTTGGCTGTCCTCAGGGAAGAGAAGAACCACACGGGGCCGCTGGCCTTAAGCTAATGTTCAGGTTTTCTCATGAACGAGGTAGGCATGCAACACACACCATGCAGCCTTAGTCCCTGGGTTTCTCGAACTCTAGGAAGCATATCAGGTTCTCTCGTGAGTCGCGGGTCTGCACGAGGATCCGAAATGGACTAAAAGGGCCTCCTGTGTCTTCCGGGAGTTGTGAGCCATGCAACCGCTGGCAGCAGCTAGATGCCGAATCATGGTCAGTGAAGGGCTTCGTCAGAGAAACACCTAGGTTGGGATAGCTTAGAAACAGCCAGCTATCAGCGTTCTGTTTATTCCTTCATGCAAAACGTGTCTGCTTTTCTGCCGAACCCAGAGCACACAAAACGTACAGTGATTCGACCCAGCCTTCAGGGAACTCGCACGTGATGCAATTTACCCCAGGCGGCCCCTGGACTTTCAGTGTGGCCTGAAAAATTTCAGGCTCTCCCTTGAAAGCCAGGTATTCTGGAGATACATTGTACACACCGGCCTCACTCACCCCTGACTTGCTAATCCTTTCACCACAATCACGACCCCGTATCACAAAGTGTATCACAAAGTTTACTCAATAAAGGGTCTAGGGGGTCAGCTGAAAGTCCAGTAGGGAGTCTGAAACTGCAGCATAAGACGCTGTGCCCTCGCCTTGGAAACTGAAGCGTGATGGGAAGTTTATTTGGCACACCGGTATGTCGACACGCGGCCTCAAGGTTACCTGATGAACAGTGTAGTGGCCTATCTTTTCTTCATTGCAGAATTGCCTTTGTGAGGACAAAGTGATCTCCCCTCCCAACCCCGCGAGGCATACGTGGCCTTTCACTCCCTGCTAGGTGCTCATCCCTCAGCGATCGTCGGTGAGTCAGCCAAACGTATAGGAGGCTGGCCACGAGATAAGGTACTGTTTTGTTCGTCACACAGATAGGCAGGCAACAGGTTCCAGGCAGCGTTTGCCAAAGCGGTGCTTTAAGTGTAGGAAGCATTTCTGGTGTCTTAGGAATGACAGGTCTGCACTGGGATCCAAGATGGACACGAGGGACCGCCCGTCGCTTCTAGGAGCTGAGAGCAGTGTTCGGCTGAGGACAACCATATGCCGAAAGAAGGGCAGTAAAGGCCTCCTTTTGCTAAACATCTAGCATGTGGCAAGTGAAACAACTCAAGTATCTCCCTTCTGACGCACTTTGGGAGTACAAACTAGAGAAAGACACAGCAGGGTGAATGCTCTGCGTGGTCCCTTTTGAAAGTAAGTCTGCGAGTGAAATTTTATTTCCCTCATCGGGATTTACAGAGCCACGGGCTCAATTCTCCCCAAGAAACACTGTTGCTGCACAGCTTCTCTTCGTAACACAATTGCCCTCGTGATGACGTGAGTTTCTAGGCAAGAAACTCGGAGGTTGCCATCCCTTGGTAGGTGGCCATCCTTCAGGAGTCTTCAGGCAATGGGCCCACCACATGGGGCCTCTAGCCTCAAGCTAACGTCCAGGTGTTCTCATGACAGACTTAGGGAAGCAACAGATTGCATAGAGCCTTAGTCCCTTGTGGTTCTTGAACTCTAGGAAGCATACCAGCTCTCTTTTGGACTCACTTGTCAGCGCTAGGTCCCAAAACGTACTGAGAAAGGACTGCCTGTGTCCTCGGGGAGCCTTGAGCCATCTACCGTCGGGAACAGCTAGATGCCGACTGATGGGCCGTGAAGGCCTTCGTTGTTTAGACACCTGGATTGCGATAGCTTGAAAGCAACCCAGTTATCAGCGTTCCATGCCTTCCTTCATGCAAAGGGTGTCTGCACTCTGGAGGAACCCTGAGCTGCACTGGAAAATACAATTAGCCTACCACTGTTCCTGGGAACTGGTCCGTGACGTCTGTCTACCTTAAGCGGCAACTACACTTTAAGTCCGGCTTCAAAACCTACAGGGTTTTCCCGAACTGGTAGATAGTCTAGAGAAGTACCGTCACCTAGGCCTAACTAAGCCCTCACCTCGATATCCTTACACCACAGTCAGGACTCCCAGCATGGCAATGGTGACTGGGGTCACAAGCCACTGTGTCCACGGGATGTACAAGAGACAGTCCGATGCGACTTGTTAATACGCTGCTTTGTCCTGCTGGAAATTGAGGCTTCCTGGGAATGTAGCTTTTCCTCATTGGAAAGTGGAGAGTTTGCGGCCCCAGTGTTACCTGCCTGGTGAACACTGTTGTTGCCAATCTTCTCATTGCTGCAGAGTCGTCTCTGGGAGGACAAGTTATCTTCCGCGAAAGCACACTTGGCTTTCAATTCCTTCCACGTCCTCATCCCTCAAAAATCGTGCGTGAGTACGCCCACAACCCCGGACGACTCGCCTCAAGCCAACGTTCTACTTCTCTCATCACAGACATAGGCGGGCCGCAAGCTCACGGCAGCCTTTGTCAAAGCGGTGCTTTAAATGTAGGAAGTGTTTCTGGCGTCTGAAGACACGGGGGTCTGCACTAGGATCCAAGATGTAAACGACGGACTGCCCGTCCTTTCCGGGCCTTGTGAGCGAAGCTCAGTTGAGGGCAACCATAGGCCGAAAGAAGGGCTGTGAAGGGCGTCTTTTGTTAAAAATGCTAGGATGCGGCAAGTTGAAACGACTGTAGTATCATCTCCGTGCTGTGCGCGCCTTGGACGTGCCATGGAGAGACGGAAACGACAGGGTGAATGCTCTGCGGTCCATTTTGAAACTAAGGCTTGAAGGGAAACTTTATTTTCCTCATTGGGGTTTCGAGAGCTGCGGGCTCAGTTCTCCCTGGGAAACAGTGTTGTTGCACAGTTGCCTTTGTGATGACAAGTGAGTTTCCTGGAAGGAGATTGGATGTTGCCGTTCCTCACTAAGTGCTCCCACTTTGGCTGTCCTCAGGGAAGAGAAGAACCACACGGGGCCGCTGGCCTTAAGCTAATGTTCAGGTTTTCTCATGAACGAGGTAGGCATGCAACACACACCATGCAGCCTTAGTCCCTGGGTTTCTCGAACTCTAGGAAGCATATCAGGTTCTCTCGTGAGTCGCGGGTCTGCACGAGGATCCGAAATGGACTAAAAGGGCCTCCTGTGTCTTCCGGGAGTTGTGAGCCATGCAACCGCTGGCAGCAGCTAGATGCCGAATCATGGTCAGTGAAGGGCTTCGTCAGAGAAACACCTAGGTTGGGATAGCTTAGAAACAGCCAGCTATCAGCGTTCTGTTTATTCCTTCATGCAAAACGTGTCTGCTTTTCTGCCGAACCCAGAGCACACAAAACGTACAGTGATTCGACCCAGCCTTCAGGGAACTCGCACGTGATGCAATTTACCCCAGGCGGCCCCTGGACTTTCAGTGTGGCCTGAAAAATTTCAGGCTCTCCCTTGAAAGCCAGGTATTCTGGAGATACATTGTACACACCGGCCTCACTCACCCCTGACTTGCTAATCCTTTCACCACAATCACGACCCCGTATCACAAAGTGTATCACAAAGTTTACTCAATAAAGGGTCTAGGGGGTCAGCTGAAAGTCCAGTAGGGAGTCTGAAACTGCAGCATAAGACGCTGTGCCCTCGCCTTGGAAACTGAAGCGTGATGGGAAGTTTATTTGGCACACCGGTATGTCGACACGCGGCCTCAAGGTTACCTGATGAACAGTGTAGTGGCCTATCTTTTCTTCATTGCAGAATTGCCTTTGTGAGGACAAAGTGATCTCCCCTCCCAACCCCGCGAGGCATACGTGGCCTTTCACTCCCTGCTAGGTGCTCATCCCTCAGCGATCGTCGGTGAGTCAGCCAAACGTATAGGAGGCTGGCCACGAGATAAGGTACTGTTTTGTTCGTCACACAGATAGGCAGGCAACAGGTTCCAGGCAGCGTTTGCCAAAGCGGTGCTTTAAGTGTAGGAAGCATTTCTGGTGTCTTAGGAATGACAGGTCTGCACTGGGATCCAAGATGGACACGAGGGACCGCCCGTCGCTTCTAGGAGCTGAGAGCAGTGTTCGGCTGAGGACAACCATATGCCGAAAGAAGGGCAGTAAAGGCCTCCTTTTGCTAAACATCTAGCATGTGGCAAGTGAAACAACTCAAGTATCTCCCTTCTGACGCACTTTGGGAGTACAAACTAGAGAAAGACACAGCAGGGTGAATGCTCTGCGTGGTCCCTTTTGAAAGTAAGTCTGCGAGTGAAATTTTATTTCCCTCATCGGGATTTACAGAGCCACGGGCTCAATTCTCCCCAAGAAACACTGTTGCTGCACAGCTTCTCTTCGTAACACAATTGCCCTCGTGATGACGTGAGTTTCTAGGCAAGAAACTCGGAGGTTGCCATCCCTTGGTAGGTGGCCATCCTTCAGGAGTCTTCAGGCAATGGGCCCACCACATGGGGCCTCTAGCCTCAAGCTAACGTCCAGGTGTTCTCATGACAGACTTAGGGAAGCAACAGATTGCATAGAGCCTTAGTCCCTTGTGGTTCTTGAACTCTAGGAAGCATACCAGCTCTCTTTTGGACTCACTTGTCAGCGCTAGGTCCCAAAACGTACTGAGAAAGGACTGCCTGTGTCCTCGGGGAGCCTTGAGCCATCTACCATCGGGAACAGCTAGATGCCGACTGATGGGCCGTGAAGGCCTTCGTTGTTTAGACACCTGGATTGCGATAGCTTGAAAGCAACCCAGTTATCAGCGTTCCATGCCTTCCTTCATGCAAAGGGTGTCTGCACTCTGGAGGAACCCTGAGCTGCACTGGAAAATACAATTAGCCTACCACTGTTCCTGGGAACTGGTCCGTGACGTCTGTCTACCTTAAGCGGCAACTACACTTTAAGTCCGGCTTCAAAACCTACAGGGTTTTCCCGAACTGGTAGATAGTCTAGAGAAGTACCGTCACCTAGGCCTAACTAAGCCCTCACCTCGATATCCTTACACCACAGTCAGGACTCCCAGCATGGCAATGGTGACTGGGGTCACAAGCCACTGTGTCCACGGGATGTACAAGAGACAGTCCGATGCGACTTGTTAATACGCTGCTTTGTCCTGCTGGAAATTGAGGCTTCCTGGGAATGTAGCTTTTCCTCATTGGAAAGTGGAGAGTTTGCGGCCCCAGTGTTACCTGCCTGGTAAACACTGTTGTTGCCAATCTTCTCATTGCTGCAGAGTCGTCTCTGGGAGGACAAGTTATCTTCCGCGAAAGCACACTTGGCTTTCAATTCCTTCCACGTCCTCATCCCTCAAAAATCGTGCGTGAGTACGCCCACAACCCCGGACGACTCGCCTCAAGCCAACGTTCTACTTCTCTCATCACAGACATAGGCGGGCCGCAAGCTCACGGCAGCCTTTGTCAAAGCGGTGCTTTAAATGTAGGAAGTGTTTCTGGCGTCTGAAGACACGGGGGTCTGCACTAGGATCCAAGATGTAAACGACGGACTGCCCGTCCTTTCCGGGCCTTGTGAGCGAAGCTCAGTTGAGGGCAACCATAGGCCGAAAGAAGGGCTGTGAAGGGCGTCTTTTGTTAAAAATGCTAGGATGCGGCAAGTTGAAACGACTGTAGTATCATCTCCGTGCTGTGCGCGCCTTGGACGTGCCATGGAGAGACGGAAACGACAGGGTGAATGCTCTGCGGTCCATTTTGAAACTAAGGCTTGAAGGGAAACTTTATTTTCCTCATTGGGGTTTCGAGAGCTGCGGGCTCAGTTCTCCCTGGGAAACAGTGTTGTTGCACAGTTGCCTTTGTGATGACAAGTGAGTTTCCTGGAAGGAGATTGGATGTTGCCGTTCCTCACTAAGTGCTCCCACTTTGGCTGTCCTCAGGGAAGAGAAGAACCACACGGGGCCGCTGGCCTTAAGCTAATGTTCAGGTTTTCTCATGAACGAGGTAGGCATGCAACACACACCATGCAGCCTTAGTCCCTGGGTTTCTCGAACTCTAGGAAGCATATCAGGTTCTCTCGTGAGTCGCGGGTCTGCACGAGGATCCGAAATGGACTAAAAGGGCCTCCTGTGTCTTCCGGGAGTTGTGAGCCATGCAACCGCTGGCAGCAGCTAGATGCCGAATCATGGTCAGTGAAGGGCTTCGTCAGAGAAACACCTAGGTTGGGATAGCTTAGAAACAGCCAGCTATCAGCGTTCTGTTTATTCCTTCATGCAAAACGTGTCTGCTTTTCTGCCGAACCCAGAGCACACAAAACGTACAGTGATTCGACCCAGCCTTCAGGGAACTCGCACGTGATGCAATTTACCCCAGGCGGCCCCTGGACTTTCAGTGTGGCCTGAAAAATTTCAGGCTCTCCCTTGAAAGCCAGGTATTCTGGAGATACATTGTACACACCGGCCTCACTCACCCCTGACTTGCTAATCCTTTCACCACAATCACGACCCCGTATCACAAAGTGTATCACAAAGTTTACTCAATAAAGGGTCTAGGGGGTCAGCTGAAAGTCCAGTAGGGAGTCTGAAACTGCAGCATAAGACGCTGTGCCCTCGCCTTGGAAACTGAAGCGTGATGGGAAGTTTATTTGGCACACCGGTATGTCGACACGCGGCCTCAAGGTTACCTGATGAACAGTGTAGTGGCCTATCTTTTCTTCATTGCAGAATTGCCTTTGTGAGGACAAAGTGATCTCCCCTCCCAACCCCGCGAGGCATACGTGGCCTTTCACTCCCTGCTAGGTGCTCATCCCTCAGCGATCGTCGGTGAGTCAGCCAAACGTATAGGAGGCTGGCCACGAGATAAGGTACTGTTTTGTTCGTCACACAGATAGGCAGGCAACAGGTTCCAGGCAGCGTTTGCCAAAGCGGTGCTTTAAGTGTAGGAAGCATTTCTGGTGTCTTAGGAATGACAGGCCTGCACTGGGATCCAAGATGGACACGAGGGACCGCCCGTCGCTTCTAGGAGCTGAGAGCAGTGTTCGGCTGAGGACAACCATATGCCGAAAGAAGGGCAGTAAAGGCCTCCTTTTGCTAAACATCTAGCATGTGGCAAGTGAAACAACTCAAGTATCTCCCTTCTGACGCACTTTGGGAGTACAAACTAGAGAAAGACACAGCAGGGTGAATGCTCTGCGTGGTCCCTTTTGAAAGTAAGTCTGCGAGTGAAATTTTATTTCCCTCATCGGGATTTACAGAGCCACGGGCTCAATTCTCCCCAAGAAACACTGTTGCTGCACAGCTTCTCTTCATAACACAATTGCCCTCGTGATGACGTGAGTTTCTAGGCAAGAAACTCGGAGGTTGCCATCCCTTGGTAGGTGGCCATCCTTCAGGAGTCTTCAGGCAATGGGCCCACCACATGGGGCCTCTAGCCTCAAGCTAACGTCCAGGTGTTCTCATGACAGACTTAGGGAAGCAACAGATTGCATAGAGCCTTAGTCCCTTGTGGTTCTTGAACTCTAGGAAGCATACCAGCTCTCTTTTGGACTCACTTGTCAGCGCTAGGTCCCAAAACGTACTGAGAAAGGACTGCCTGTGTCCTCGGGGAGCCTTGAGCCATCTACCGTCGGGAACAGCTAGATGCCGACTGATGGGCCGTGAAGGCCTTCGTTGTTTAGACACCTGGATTGCGATAGCTTGAAAGCAACCCAGTTATCAGCGTTCCATGCCTTCCTTCATGCAAAGGGTGTCTGCACTCTGGAGGAACCCTGAGCTGCACTGGAAAATACAATTAGCCTACCACTGTTCCTGGGAACTGGTCCGTGACGTCTGTCTACCTTAAGCGGCAACTACACTTTAAGTCCGGCTTCAAAACCTACAGGGTTTTCCCGAACTGGTAGATAGTCTAGAGAAGTACCGTCACCTAGGCCTAACTAAGCCCTCACCTCGATATCCTTACACCACAGTCAGGACTCCCAGCATGGCAATGGTGACTGGGGTCACAAGCCACTGTGTCCACGGGATGTACAAGAGACAGTCCGATGCGACTTGTTAATACGCTGCTTTGTCCTGCTGGAAATTGAGGCTTCCTGGGAATGTTGCTTTTCCTCATTGGAAAGTGGAGAGTTTGCGGCCCCAGTGTTACCTGCCTGGTGAACACTGTTGTTGCCAATCTTCTCATTGCTGCAGAGTCGTCTCTGGGAGGACAAGTTATCTTCCGCGAAAGCACACTTGGCTTTCAATTCCTTCCACGTCCTCATCCCTCAAAAATCGTGCGTGAGTACGCCCACAACCCCGGACGACTCGCCTCAAGCCAACGTTCTACTTCTCTCATCACAGACATAGGCGGGCCGCAAGCTCACGGCAGCCTTTGTCAAAGCGGTGCTTTAAATGTAGGAAGTGTTTCTGGCGTCTGAAGACACGGGGGTCTGCACTAGGATCCAAGATGTAAACGACGGACTGCCCGTCCTTTCCGGGCCTTGTGAGCGAAGCTCAGTTGAGGGCAACCATAGGCCGAAAGAAGGGCTGTGAAGGGCGTCTTTTGTTAAAAATGCTAGGATGCGGCAAGTTGAAACGACTGTAGTATCATCTCCGTGCTGTGCGCGCCTTGGACGTGCCATGGAGAGACGGAAACGACAGGGTGAATGCTCTGCGGTCCATTTTGAAACTAAGGCTTGAAGGGAAACTTTATTTTCCTCATTGGGGTTTCGAGAGCTGCGGGCTCAGTTCTCCCTGGGAAACAGTGTTGTTGCACAGTTGCCTTTGTGATGACAAGTGAGTTTCCTGGAAGGAGATTGGATGTTGCCGTTCCTCACTAAGTGCTCCCACTTTGGCTGTCCTCAGGGAAGAGAAGAACCACACGGGGCCGCTGGCCTTAAGCTAATGTTCAGGTTTTCTCATGAACGAGGTAGGCATGCAACACACACCATGCAGCCTTAGTCCCTGGGTTTCTCGAACTCTAGGAAGCATATCAGGTTCTCTCGTGAGTCGCGGGTCTGCACGAGGATCCGAAATGGACTAAAAGGGCCTCCTGTGTCTTCCGGGAGTTGTGAGCCATGCAACCGCTGGCAGCAGCTAGATGCCGAATCATGGTCAGTGAAGGGCTTCGTCAGAGAAACACCTAGGTTGGGATAGCTTAGAAACAGCCAGCTATCAGCGTTCTGTTTATTCCTTCATGCAAAACGTGTCTGCTTTTCTGCCGAACCCAGAGCACACAAAACGTACAGTGATTCGACCCAGCCTTCAGGGAACTCGCACGTGATGCAATTTACCCCAGGCGGCCCCTGGACTTTCAGTGTGGCCTGAAAAATTTCAGGCTCTCCCTTGAAAGCCAGGTATTCTGGAGATACATTGTACACACCGGCCTCACTCACCCCTGACTTGCTAATCCTTTCACCACAATCACGACCCCGTATCACAAAGTGTATCACAAAGTTTACTCAATAAAGGGTCTAGGGGGTCAGCTGAAAGTCCAGTAGGGAGTCTGAAACTGCAGCATAAGACGCTGTGCCCTCGCCTTGGAAACTGAAGCGTGATGGGAAGTTTATTTGGCACACCGGTATGTCGACACGCGGCCTCAAGGTTACCTGATGAACAGTGTAGTGGCCTATCTTTTCTTCATTGCAGAATTGCCTTTGTGAGGACAAAGTGATCTCCCCTCCCAACCCCGCGAGGCATACGTGGCCTTTCACTCCCTGCTAGGTGCTCATCCCTCAGCGATCGTCGGTGAGTCAGCCAAACGTATAGGAGGCTGGCCACGAGATAAGGTACTGTTTTGTTCGTCACACAGATAGGCAGGCAACAGGTTCCAGGCAGCGTTTGCCAAAGCGGTGCTTTAAGTGTAGGAAGCATTTCTGGTGTCTTAGGAATGACAGGTCTGCACTGGGATCCAAGATGGACACGAGGGACCGCCCGTCGCTTCTAGGAGCTGAGAGCAGTGTTCGGCTGAGGACAACCATATGCCGAAAGAAGGGCAGTAAAGGCCTCCTTTTGCTAAACATCTAGCATGTGGCAAGTGAAACAACTCAAGTATCTCCCTTCTGACGCACTTTGGGAGTACAAACTAGAGAAAGACACAGCAGGGTGAATGCTCTGCGTGGTCCCTTTTGAAAGTAAGTCTGCGAGTGAAATTTTATTTCCCTCATCGGGATTTACAGAGCCACGGGCTCAATTCTCCCCAAGAAACACTGTTGCTGCACAGCTTCTCTTCGTAACACAATTGCCCTCGTGATGACGTGAGTTTCTAGGCAAGAAACTCGGAGGTTGCCATCCCTTGGTAGGTGGCCATCCTTCAGGAGTCTTCAGGCAATGGGCCCACCACATGGGGCCTCTAGCCTCAAGCTAACGTCCAGGTGTTCTCATGACAGACTTAGGGAAGCAACAGATTGCATAGAGCCTTAGTCCCTTGTGGTTCTTGAACTCTAGGAAGCATACCAGCTCTCTTTTGGACTCACTTGTCAGCGCTAGGTCCCAAAACGTACTGAGAAAGGACTGCCTGTGTCCTCGGGGAGCCTTGAGCCATCTACCGTCGGGAACAGCTAGATGCCGACTGATGGGCCGTGAAGGCCTTCGTTGTTTAGACACCTGGATTGCGATAGCTTGAAAGCAACCCAGTTATCAGCGTTCCATGCCTTCCTTCATGCAAAGGGTGTCTGCACTCTGGAGGAACCCTGAGCTGCACTGGAAAATACAATTAGCCTACCACTGTTCCTGGGAACTGGTCCGTGACGTCTGTCTACCTTAAGCGGCAACTACACTTTAAGTCCGGCTTCAAAACCTACAGGGTTTTCCCGAACTGGTAGATAGTCTAGAGAAGTACCGTCACCTAGGCCTAACTAAGCCCTCACCTCGATATCCTTACACCACAGTCAGGACTCCCAGCATGGCAATGGTGACTGGGGTCACAAGCCACTGTGTCCACGGGATGTACAAGAGACAGTCCGATGCGACTTGTTAATACGCTGCTTTGTCCTGCTGGAAATTGAGGCTTCCTGGGAATGTTGCTTTTCCTCATTGGAAAGTGGAGAGTTTGCGGCCCCAGTGTTACCTGCCTGGTGAACACTGTTGTTGCCAATCTTCTCATTGCTGCAGAGTCGTCTCTGGGAGGACAAGTTATCTTCCGCGAAAGCACACTTGGCTTTCAATTCCTTCCACGTCCTCATCCCTCAAAAATCGTGCGTGAGTACGCCCACAACCCCGGACGACTCGCCTCAAGCCAACGTTCTACTTCTCTCATCACAGACATAGGCGGGCCGCAAGCTCACGGCAGCCTTTGTCAAAGCGGTGCTTTAAATGTAGGAAGTGTTTCTGGCGTCTGAAGACACGGGGGTCTGCACTAGGATCCAAGATGTAAACGACGGACTGCCCGTCCTTTCCGGGCCTTGTGAGCGAAGCTCAGTCGAGGGCAACCATAGGCCGAAAGAAGGGCTGTGAAGGGCGTCTTTTGTTAAAAATGCTAGGATGCGGCAAGTTGAAACGACTGTAGTATCATCTCCGTGCTGTGCGCGCCTTGGACGTGCCATGGAGAGACGGAAACGACAGGGTGAATGCTCTGCGGTCCATTTTGAAACTAAGGCTTGAAGGGAAACTTTATTTTCCTCATTGGGGTTTCGAGAGCTGCGGGCTCAGTTCTCCCTGGGAAACAGTGTTGTTGCACAGTTGCCTTTGTGATGACAAGTGAGTTTCCTGGAAGGAGATTGGATGTTGCCGTTCCTCACTAAGTGCTCCCACTTTGGCTGTCCTCAGGGAAGAGAAGAACCACACGGGGCCGCTGGCCTTAAGCTAATGTTCAGGTTTTCTCATGAACGAGGTAGGCATGCAACACACACCATGCAGCCTTAGTCCCTGGGTTTCTCGAACTCTAGGAAGCATATCAGGTTCTCTCGTGAGTCGCGGGTCTGCACGAGGATCCGAAATGGACTAAAAGGGCCTCCTGTGTCTTCCGGGAGTTGTGAGCCATGCAACCGCTGGCAGCAGCTAGATGCCGAATCATGGTCAGTGAAGGGCTTCGTCAGAGAAACACCTAGGTTGGGATAGCTTAGAAACAGCCAGCTATCAGCGTTCTGTTTATTCCTTCATGCAAAACGTGTCTGCTTTTCTGCCGAACCCAGAGCACACAAAACGTACAGTGATTCGACCCAGCCTTCAGGGAACTCGCACGTGATGCAATTTACCCCAGGCGGCCCCTGGACTTTCAGTGTGGCCTGAAAAATTTCAGGCTCTCCCTTGAAAGCCAGGTATTCTGGAGATACATTGTACACACCGGCCTCACTCACCCCTGACTTGCTAATCCTTTCACCACAATCACGACCCCGTATCACAAAGTGTATCACAAAGTTTACTCAATAAAGGGTCTAGGGGGTCAGCTGAAAGTCCAGTAGGGAGTCTGAAACTGCAGCATAAGACGCTGTGCCCTCGCCTTGGAAACTGAAGCGTGATGGGAAGTTTATTTGGCACACCGGTATGTCGACACGCGGCCTCAAGGTTACCTGATGAACAGTGTAGTGGCCTATCTTTTCTTCATTGCAGAATTGCCTTTGTGAGGACAAAGTGATCTCCCCTCCCAACCCCGCGAGGCATACGTGGCCTTTCACTCCCTGCTAGGTGCTCATCCCTCAGCGATCGTCGGTGAGTCAGCCAAACGTATAGGAGGCTGGCCACGAGATAAGGTACTGTTTTGTTCGTCACACAGATAGGCAGGCAACAGGTTCCAGGCAGCGTTTGCCAAAGCGGTGCTTTAAGTGTAGGAAGCATTTCTGGTGTCTTAGGAATGACAGGTCTGCACTGGGATCCAAGATGGACACGAGGGACCGCCCGTCGCTTCTAGGAGCTGAGAGCAGTGTTCGGCTGAGGACAACCATATGCCGAAAGAAGGGCAGTAAAGGCCTCCTTTTGCTAAACATCTAGCATGTGGCAAGTGAAACAACTCAAGTATCTCCCTTCTGACGCACTTTGGGAGTACAAACTAGAGAAAGACACAGCAGGGTGAATGCTCTGCGTGGTCCCTTTTGAAAGTAAGTCTGCGAGTGAAATTTTATTTCCCTCATCGGGATTTACAGAGCCACGGGCTCAATTCTCTCCAAGAAACACTGTTGCTGCACAGCTTCTCTTCGTAACACAATTGCCCTCGTGATGACGTGAGTTTCTAGGCAAGAAACTCGGAGGTTGCCATCCCTTGGTAGGTGGCCATCCTTCAGGAGTCTTCAGGCAATGGGCCCACCACATGGGGCCTCTAGCCTCAAGCTAACGTCCAGGTGTTCTCATGACAGACTTAGGGAAGCAACAGATTGCATAGAGCCTTAGTCCCTTGTGGTTCTTGAACTCTAGGAAGCATACCAGCTCTCTTTTGGACTCACTTGTCAGCGCTAGGTCCCAAAACGTACTGAGAAAGGACTGCCTGTGTCCTCGGGGAGCCTTGAGCCATCTACCGTCGGGAACAGCTAGATGCCGACTGATGGGCCGTGAAGGCCTTCGTTGTTTAGACACCTGGATTGCGATAGCTTGAAAGCAACCCAGTTATCAGCGTTCCATGCCTTCCTTCATGCAAAGGGTGTCTGCACTCTGGAGGAACCCTGAGCTGCACTGGAAAATACAATTAGCCTACCACTGTTCCTGGGAACTGGTCCGTGACGTCTGTCTACCTTAAGCGGCAACTACACTTTAAGTCCGGCTTCAAAACCTACAGGGTTTTCCCGAACTGGTAGATAGTCTAGAGAAGTACCGTCACCTAGGCCTAACTAAGCCCTCACCTCGATATCCTTACACCACAGTCAGGACTCCCAGCATGGCAATGGTGACTGGGGTCACAAGCCACTGTGTCCACGGGATGTACAAGAGACAGTCCGATGCGACTTGTTAATACGCTGCTTTGTCCTGCTGGAAATTGAGGCTTCCTGGGAATGTTGCTTTTCCTCATTGGAAAGTGGAGAGTTTGCGGCCCCAGTGTTACCTGCCTGGTGAACACTGTTGTTGCCAATCTTCTCATTGCTGCAGAGTCGTCTCTGGGAGGACAAGTTATCTTCCGCGAAAGCACACTTGGCTTTCAATTCCTTCCACGTCCTCATCCCTCAAAAATCGTGCGTGAGTACGCCCACAACCCCGGACGACTCGCCTCAAGCCAACGTTCTACTTCTCTCATCACAGACATAGGCGGGCCGCAAGCTCACGGCAGCCTTTGTCAAAGCGGTGCTTTAAATGTAGGAAGTGTTTCTGGCGTCTGAAGACACGGGGGTCTGCACTAGGATCCAAGATGTAAACGACGGACTGCCCGTCCTTTCCGGGCCTTGTGAGCGAAGCTCAGTTGAGGGCAACCATAGGCCGAAAGAAGGGCTGTGAAGGGCGTCTTTTGTTAAAAATGCTAGGATGCGGCAAGTTGAAACGACTGTAGTATCATCTCCGTGCTGTGCGCGCCTTGGACGTGCCATGGAGAGACGGAAACGACAGGGTGAATGCTCTGCGGTCCATTTTGAAACTAAGGCTTGAAGGGAAACTTTATTTTCCTCATTGGGGTTTCGAGAGCTGCGGGCTCAGTTCTCCCTGGGAAACAGTGTTGTTGCACAGTTGCCTTTGTGATGACAAGTGAGTTTCCTGGAAGGAGATTGGATGTTGCCGTTCCTCACTAAGTGCTCCCACTTTGGCTGTCCTCAGGGAAGAGAAGAACCACACGGGGCCGCTGGCCTTAAGCTAATGTTCAGGTTTTCTCATGAACGAGGTAGGCATGCAACACACACCATGCAGCCTTAGTCCCTGGGTTTCTCGAACTCTAGGAAGCATATCAGGTTCTCTCGTGAGTCGCGGGTCTGCACGAGGATCCGAAATGGACTAAAAGGGCCTCCTGTGTCTTCCGGGAGTTGTGAGCCATGCAACCGCTGGCAGCAGCTAGATGCCGAATCATGGTCAGTGAAGGGCTTCGTCAGAGAAACACCTAGGTTGGGATAGCTTAGAAACAGCCAGCTATCAGCGTTCTGTTTATTCCTTCATGCAAAACGTGTCTGCTTTTCTGCCGAACCCAGAGCACACAAAACGTACAGTGATTCGACCCAGCCTTCAGGGAACTCGCACGTGATGCAATTTACCCCAGGCGGCCCCTGGACTTTCAGTGTGGCCTGAAAAATTTCAGGCTCTCCCTTGAAAGCCAGGTATTCTGGAGATACATTGTACACACCGGCCTCACTCACCCCTGACTTGCTAATCCTTTCACCACAATCACGACCCCGTATCACAAAGTGTATCACAAAGTTTACTCAATAAAGGGTCTAGGGGGTCAGCTGAAAGTCCAGTAGGGAGTCTGAAACTGCAGCATAAGACGCTGTGCCCTCGCCTTGGAAACTGAAGCGTGATGGGAAGTTTATTTGGCACACCGGTATGTCGACACGCGGCCTCAAGGTTACCTGATGAACAGTGTAGTGGCCTATCTTTTCTTCATTGCAGAATTGCCTTTGTGAGGACAAAGTGATCTCCCCTCCCAACCCCGCGAGGCATACGTGGCCTTTCACTCCCTGCTAGGTGCTCATCCCTCAGCGATCGTCGGTGAGTCAGCCAAACGTATAGGAGGCTGGCCACGAGATAAGGTACTGTTTTGTTCGTCACACAGATAGGCAGGCAACAGGTTCCAGGCAGCGTTTGCCAAAGCGGTGCTTTAAGTGTAGGAAGCATTTCTGGTGTCTTAGGAATGACAGGTCTGCACTGGGATCCAAGATGGACACGAGGGACCGCCCGTCGCTTCTAGGAGCTGAGAGCAGTGTTCGGCTGAGGACAACCATATGCCGAAAGAAGGGCAGTAAAGGCCTCCTTTTGCTAAACATCTAGCATGTGGCAAGTGAAACAACTCAAGTATCTCCCTTCTGACGCACTTTGGGAGTACAAACTAGAGAAAGACACAGCAGGGTGAATGCTCTGCGTGGTCCCTTTTGAAAGTAAGTCTGCGAGTGAAATTTTATTTCCCTCATCGGGATTTACAGAGCCACGGGCTCAATTCTCCCCAAGAAACACTGTTGCTGCACAGCTTCTCTTCGTAACACAATTGCCCTCGTGATGACGTGAGTTTCTAGGCAAGAAACTCGGAGGTTGCCATCCCTTGGTAGGTGGCCATCCTTCAGGAGTCTTCAGGCAATGGGCCCACCACATGGGGCCTCTAGCCTCAAGCTAACGTCCAGGTGTTCTCATGACAGACTTAGGGAAGCAACAGATTGCATAGAGCCTTAGTCCCTTGTGGTTCTTGAACTCTAGGAAGCATACCAGCTCTCTTTTGGACTCACTTGTCAGCGCTAGGTCCCAAAACGTACTGAGAAAGGACTGCCTGTGTCCTCGGGGAGCCTTGAGCCATCTACCGTCGGGAACAGCTAGATGCCGACTGATGGGCCGTGAAGGCCTTCGTTGTTTAGACACCTGGATTGCGATAGCTTGAAAGCAACCCAGTTATCAGCGTTCCATGCCTTCCTTCATGCAAAGGGTGTCTGCACTCTGGAGGAACCCTGAGCTGCACTGGAAAATACAATTAGCCTACCACTGTTCCTGGGAACTGGTCCGTGACGTCTGTCTACCTTAAGCGGCAACTACACTTTAAGTCCGGCTTCAAAACCTACAGGGTTTTCCCGAACTGGTAGATAGTCTAGAGAAGTACCGTCACCTAGGCCTAACTAAGCCCTCACCTCGATATCCTTACACCACAGTCAGGACTCCCAGCATGGCAATGGTGACTGGGGTCACAAGCCACTGTGTCCACGGGATGTACAAGAGACAGTCCGATGCGACTTGTTAATACGCTGCTTTGTCCTGCTGGAAATTGAGGCTTCCTGGGAATGTTGCTTTTCCTCATTGGAAAGTGGAGAGTTTGCGGCCCCAGTGTTACCTGCCTGGTGAACACTGTTGTTGCCAATCTTCTCATTGCTGCAGAGTCGTCTCTGGGAGGACAAGTTATCTTCCGCGAAAGCACACTTGGCTTTCAATTCCTTCCACGTCCTCATCCCTCAAAAATCGTGCGTGAGTACGCCCACAACCCCGGACGACTCGCCTCAAGCCAACGTTCTACTTCTCTCATCACAGACATAGGCGGGCCGCAAGCTCACGGCAGCCTTTGTCAAAGCGGTGCTTTAAATGTAGGAAGTGTTTCTGGCGTCTGAAGACACGGGGGTCTGCACTAGGATCCAAGATGTAAACGACGGACTGCCCGTCCTTTCCGGGCCTTGTGAGCGAAGCTCAGTCGAGGGCAACCATAGGCCGAAAGAAGGGCTGTGAAGGGCGTCTTTTGTTAAAAATGCTAGGATGCGGCAAGTTGAAACGACTGTAGTATCATCTCCGTGCTGTGCGCGCCTTGGACGTGCCATGGAGAGACGGAAACGACAGGGTGAATGCTCTGCGGTCCATTTTGAAACTAAGGCTTGAAGGGAAACTTTATTTTCCTCATTGGGGTTTCGAGAGCTGCGGGCTCAGTTCTCCCTGGGAAACAGTGTTGTTGCACAGTTGCCTTTGTGATGACAAGTGAGTTTCCTGGAAGGAGATTGGATGTTGCCGTTCCTCACTAAGTGCTCCCACTTTGGCTGTCCTCAGGGAAGAGAAGAACCACACGGGGCCGCTGGCCTTAAGCTAATGTTCAGGTTTTCTCATGAACGAGGTAGGCATGCAACACACACCATGCAGCCTTAGTCCCTGGGTTTCTCGAACTCTAGGAAGCATATCAGGTTCTCTCGTGAGTCGCGGGTCTGCACGAGGATCCGAAATGGACTAAAAGGGCCTCCTGTGTCTTCCGGGAGTTGTGAGCCATGCAACCGCTGGCAGCAGCTAGATGCCGAATCATGGTCAGTGAAGGGCTTCGTCAGAGAAACACCTAGGTTGGGATAGCTTAGAAACAGCCAGCTATCAGCGTTCTGTTTATTCCTTCATGCAAAACGTGTCTGCTTTTCTGCCGAACCCAGAGCACACAAAACGTACAGTGATTCGACCCAGCCTTCAGGGAACTCGCACGTGATGCAATTTACCCCAGGCGGCCCCTGGACTTTCAGTGTGGCCTGAAAAATTTCAGGCTCTCCCTTGAAAGCCAGGTATTCTGGAGATACATTGTACACACCGGCCTCACTCACCCCTGACTTGCTAATCCTTTCACCACAATCACGACCCCGTATCACAAAGTGTATCACAAAGTTTACTCAATAAAGGGTCTAGGGGGTCAGCTGAAAGTCCAGTAGGGAGTCTGAAACTGCAGCATAAGACGCTGTGCCCTCGCCTTGGAAACTGAAGCGTGATGGGAAGTTTATTTGGCACACCGGTATGTCGACACGCGGCCTCAAGGTTACCTGATGAACAGTGTAGTGGCCTATCTTTTCTTCATTGCAGAATTGCCTTTGTGAGGACAAAGTGATCTCCCCTCCCAACCCCGCGAGGCATACGTGGCCTTTCACTCCCTGCTAGGTGCTCATCCCTCAGCGATCGTCGGTGAGTCAGCCAAACGTATAGGAGGCTGGCCACGAGATAAGGTACTGTTTTGTTCGTCACACAGATAGGCAGGCAACAGGTTCCAGGCAGCGTTTGCCAAAGCGGTGCTTTAAGTGTAGGAAGCATTTCTGGTGTCTTAGGAATGACAGGTCTGCACTGGGATCCAAGATGGACACGAGGGACCGCCCGTCGCTTCTAGGAGCTGAGAGCAGTGTTCGGCTGAGGACAACCATATGCCGAAAGAAGGGCAGTAAAGGCCTCCTTTTGCTAAACATCTAGCATGTGGCAAGTGAAACAACTCAAGTATCTCCCTTCTGACGCACTTTGGGAGTACAAACTAGAGAAAGACACAGCAGGGTGAATGCTCTGCGTGGTCCCTTTTGAAAGTAAGTCTGCGAGTGAAATTTTATTTCCCTCATCGGGATTTACAGAGCCACGGGCTCAATTCTCCCCAAGAAACACTGTTGCTGCACAGCTTCTCTTCGTAACACAATTGCCCTCGTGATGACGTGAGTTTCTAGGCAAGAAACTCGGAGGTTGCCATCCCTTGGTAGGTGGCCATCCTTCAGGAGTCTTCAGGCAATGGGCCCACCACATGGGGCCTCTAGCCTCAAGCTAACGTCCAGGTGTTCTCATGACAGACTTAGGGAAGCAACAGATTGCATAGAGCCTTAGTCCCTTGTGGTTCTTGAACTCTAGGAAGCATACCAGCTCTCTTTTGGACTCACTTGTCAGCGCTAGGTCCCAAAACGTACTGAGAAAGGACTGCCTGTGTCCTCGGGGAGCCTTGAGCCATCTACCGTCGGGAACAGCTAGATGCCGACTGATGGGCCGTGAAGGCCTTCGTTGTTTAGACACCTGGATTGCGATAGCTTGAAAGCAACCCAGTTATCAGCGTTCCATGCCTTCCTTCATGCAAAGGGTGTCTGCACTCTGGAGGAACCCTGAGCTGCACTGGAAAATACAATTAGCCTACCACTGTTCCTGGGAACTGGTCCGTGACGTCTGTCTACCTTAAGCGGCAACTGCACTTTAAGTCCGGCTTCAAAACCTACAGGGTTTTCCCGAACTGGTAGATAGTCTAGAGAAGTACCGTCACCTAGGCCTAACTAAGCCCTCACCTCGATATCCTTACACCACAGTCAGGACTCCCAGCATGGCAATGGTGACTGGGGTCACAAGCCACTGTGTCCACGGGATGTACAAGAGACAGTCCGATGCGACTTGTTAATACGCTGCTTTGTCCTGCTGGAAATTGAGGCTTCCTGGGAATGTTGCTTTTCCTCATTGGAAAGTGGAGAGTTTGCGGCCCCAGTGTTACCTGCCTGGTGAACACTGTTGTTGCCAATCTTCTCATTGCTGCAGAGTCGTCTCTGGGAGGACAAGTTATCTTCCGCGAAAGCACACTTGGCTTTCAATTCCTTCCACGTCCTCATCCCTCAAAAATCGTGCGTGAGTACGCCCACAACCCCGGACGACTCGCCTCAAGCCAACGTTCTACTTCTCTCATCACAGACATAGGCGGGCCGCAAGCTCACGGCAGCCTTTGTCAAAGCGGTGCTTTAAATGTAGGAAGTGTTTCTGGCGTCTGAAGACACGGGGGTCTGCACTAGGATCCAAGATGTAAACGACGGACTGCCCGTCCTTTCCGGGCCTTGTGAGCGAAGCTCAGTTGAGGGCAACCATAGGCCGAAAGAAGGGCTGTGAAGGGCGTCTTTTGTTAAAAATGCTAGGATGCGGCAAGTTGAAACGACTGTAGTATCATCTCCGTGCTGTGCGCGCCTTGGACGTGCCATGGAGAGACGGAAACGACAGGGTGAATGCTCTGCGGTCCATTTTGAAACTAAGGCTTGAAGGGAAACTTTATTTTCCTCATTGGGGTTTCGAGAGCTGCGGGCTCAGTTCTCCCTGGGAAACAGTGTTGTTGCACAGTTGCCTTTGTGATGACAAGTGAGTTTCCTGGAAGGAGATTGGATGTTGCCGTTCCTCACTAAGTGCTCCCACTTTGGCTGTCCTCAGGGAAGAGAAGAACCACACGGGGCCGCTGGCCTTAAGCTAATGTTCAGGTTTTCTCATGAACGAGGTAGGCATGCAACACACACCATGCAGCCTTAGTCCCTGGGTTTCTCGAACTCTAGGAAGCATATCAGGTTCTCTCGTGAGTCGCGGGTCTGCACGAGGATCCGAAATGGACTAAAAGGGCCTCCTGTGTCTTCCGGGAGTTGTGAGCCATGCAACCGCTGGCAGCAGCTAGATGCCGAATCATGGTCAGTGAAGGGCTTCGTCAGAGAAACACCTAGGTTGGGATAGCTTAGAAACAGCCAGCTATCAGCGTTCTGTTTATTCCTTCATGCAAAACGTGTCTGCTTTTCTGCCGAACCCAGAGCACACAAAACGTACAGTGATTCGACCCAGCCTTCAGGGAACTCGCACGTGATGCAATTTACCCCAGGCGGCCCCTGGACTTTCAGTGTGGCCTGAAAAATTTCAGGCTCTCCCTTGAAAGCCAGGTATTCTGGAGATACATTGTACACACCGGCCTCACTCACCCCTGACTTGCTAATCCTTTCACCACAATCACGACCCCGTATCACAAAGTGTATCACAAAGTTTACTCAATAAAGGGTCTAGGGGGTCAGCTGAAAGTCCAGTAGGGAGTCTGAAACTGCAGCATAAGACGCTGTGCCCTCGCCTTGGAAACTGAAGCGTGATGGGAAGTTTATTTGGCACACCGGTATGTCGACACGCGGCCTCAAGGTTACCTGATGAACAGTGTAGTGGCCTATCTTTTCTTCATTGCAGAATTGCCTTTGTGAGGACAAAGTGATCTCCCCTCCCAACCCCGCGAGGCATACGTGGCCTTTCACTCCCTGCTAGGTGCTCATCCCTCAGCGATCGTCGGTGAGTCAGCCAAACGTATAGGAGGCTGGCCACGAGATAAGGTACTGTTTTGTTCGTCACACAGATAGGCAGGCAACAGGTTCCAGGCAGCGTTTGCCAAAGCGGTGCTTTAAGTGTAGGAAGCATTTCTGGTGTCTTAGGAATGACAGGTCTGCACTGGGATCCAAGATGGACACGAGGGACCGCCCGTCGCTTCTAGGAGCTGAGAGCAGTGTTCGGCTGAGGACAACCATATGCCGAAAGAAGGGCAGTAAAGGCCTCCTTTTGCTAAACATCTAGCATGTGGCAAGTGAAACAACTCAAGTATCTCCCTTCTGACGCACTTTGGGAGTACAAACTAGAGAAAGACACAGCAGGGTGAATGCTCTGCGTGGTCCCTTTTGAAAGTAAGTCTGCGAGTGAAATTTTATTTCCCTCATCGGGATTTACAGAGCCACGGGCTCAATTCTCCCCAAGAAACACTGTTGCTGCACAGCTTCTCTTCGTAACACAATTGCCCTCGTGATGACGTGAGTTTCTAGGCAAGAAACTCGGAGGTTGCCATCCCTTGGTAGGTGGCCATCCTTCAGGAGTCTTCAGGCAATGGGCCCACCACATGGGGCCTCTAGCCTCAAGCTAACGTCCAGGTGTTCTCATGACAGACTTAGGGAAGCAACAGATTGCATAGAGCCTTAGTCCCTTGTGGTTCTTGAACTCTAGGAAGCATACCAGCTCTCTTTTGGACTCACTTGTCAGCGCTAGGTCCCAAAACGTACTGAGAAAGGACTGCCTGTGTCCTCGGGGAGCCTTGAGCCATCTACCGTCGGGAACAGCTAGATGCCGACTGATGGGCCGTGAAGGCCTTCGTTGTTTAGACACCTGGATTGCGATAGCTTGAAAGCAACCCAGTTATCAGCGTTCCATGCCTTCCTTCATGCAAAGGGTGTCTGCACTCTGGAGGAACCCTGAGCTGCACTGGAAAATACAATTAGCCTACCACTGTTCCTGGGAACTGGTCCGTGACGTCTGTCTACCTTAAGCGGCAACTACACTTTAAGTCCGGCTTCAAAACCTACAGGGTTTTCCCGAACTGGTAGATAGTCTAGAGAAGTACCGTCACCTAGGCCTAACTAAGCCCTCACCTCGATATCCTTACACCACAGTCAGGACTCCCAGCATGGCAATGGTGACTGGGGTCACAAGCCACTGTGTCCACGGGATGTACAAGAGACAGTCCGATGCGACTTGTTAATACGCTGCTTTGTCCTGCTGGAAATTGAGGCTTCCTGGGAATGTTGCTTTTCCTCATTGGAAAGTGGAGAGTTTGCGGCCCCAGTGTTACCTGCCTGGTGAACACTGTTGTTGCCAATCTTCTCATTGCTGCAGAGTCGTCTCTGGGAGGACAAGTTATCTTCCGCGAAAGCACACTTGGCTTTCAATTCCTTCCACGTCCTCATCCCTCAAAAATCGTGCGTGAGTACGCCCACAACCCCGGACGACTCGCCTCAAGCCAACGTTCTACTTCTCTCATCACAGACATAGGCGGGCCGCAAGCTCACGGCAGCCTTTGTCAAAGCGGTGCTTTAAATGTAGGAAGTGTTTCTGGCGTCTGAAGACACGGGGGTCTGCACTAGGATCCAAGATGTAAACGACGGACTGCCCGTCCTTTCCGGGCCTTGTGAGCGAAGCTCAGTCGAGGGCAACCATAGGCCGAAAGAAGGGCTGTGAAGGGCGTCTTTTGTTAAAAATGCTAGGATGCGGCAAGTTGAAACGACTGTAGTATCATCTCCGTGCTGTGCGCGCCTTGGACGTGCCATGGAGAGACGGAAACGACAGGGTGAATGCTCTGCGGTCCATTTTGAAACTAAGGCTTGAAGGGAAACTTTATTTTCCTCATTGGGGTTTCGAGAGCTGCGGGCTCAGTTCTCCCTGGGAAACAGTGTTGTTGCACAGTTGCCTTTGTGATGACAAGTGAGTTTCCTGGAAGGAGATTGGATGTTGCCGTTCCTCACTAAGTGCTCCCACTTTGGCTGTCCTCAGGGAAGAGAAGAACCACACGGGGCCGCTGGCCTTAAGCTAATGTTCAGGTTTTCTCATGAACGAGGTAGGCATGCAACACACACCATGCAGCCTTAGTCCCTGGGTTTCTCGAACTCTAGGAAGCATATCAGGTTCTCTCGTGAGTCGCGGGTCTGCACGAGGATCCGAAATGGACTAAAAGGGCCTCCTGTGTCTTCCGGGAGTTGTGAGCCATGCAACCGCTGGCAGCAGCTAGATGCCGAATCATGGTCAGTGAAGGGCTTCGTCAGAGAAACACCTAGGTTGGGATAGCTTAGAAACAGCCAGCTATCAGCGTTCTGTTTATTCCTTCATGCAAAACGTGTCTGCTTTTCTGCCGAACCCAGAGCACACAAAACGTACAGTGATTCGACCCAGCCTTCAGGGAACTCGCACGTGATGCAATTTACCCCAGGCGGCCCCTGGACTTTCAGTGTGGCCTGAAAAATTTCAGGCTCTCCCTTGAAAGCCAGGTATTCTGGAGATACATTGTACACACCGGCCTCACTCACCCCTGACTTGCTAATCCTTTCACCACAATCACGACCCCGTATCACAAAGTGTATCACAAAGTTTACTCAATAAAGGGTCTAGGGGGTCAGCTGAAAGTCCAGTAGGGAGTCTGAAACTGCAGCATAAGACGCTGTGCCCTCGCCTTGGAAACTGAAGCGTGATGGGAAGTTTATTTGGCACACCGGTATGTCGACACGCGGCCTCAAGGTTACCTGATGAACAGTGTAGTGGCCTATCTTTTCTTCATTGCAGAATTGCCTTTGTGAGGACAAAGTGATCTCCCCTCCCAACCCCGCGAGGCATACGTGGCCTTTCACTCCCTGCTAGGTGCTCATCCCTCAGCGATCGTCGGTGAGTCAGCCAAACGTATAGGAGGCTGGCCACGAGATAAGGTACTGTTTTGTTCGTCACACAGATAGGCAGGCAACAGGTTCCAGGCAGCGTTTGCCAAAGCGGTGCTTTAAGTGTAGGAAGCATTTCTGGTGTCTTAGGAATGACAGGTCTGCACTGGGATCCAAGATGGACACGAGGGACCGCCCGTCGCTTCTAGGAGCTGAGAGCAGTGTTCGGCTGAGGACAACCATATGCCGAAAGAAGGGCAGTAAAGGCCTCCTTTTGCTAAACATCTAGCATGTGGCAAGTGAAACAACTCAAGTATCTCCCTTCTGACGCACTTTGGGAGTACAAACTAGAGAAAGACACAGCAGGGTGAATGCTCTGCGTGGTCCCTTTTGAAAGTAAGTCTGCGAGTGAAATTTTATTTCCCTCATCGGGATTTACAGAGCCACGGGCTCAATTCTCCCCAAGAAACACTGTTGCTGCACAGCTTCTCTTCGTAACACAATTGCCCTCGTGATGACGTGAGTTTCTAGGCAAGAAACTCGGAGGTTGCCATCCCTTGGTAGGTGGCCATCCTTCAGGAGTCTTCAGGCAATGGGCCCACCACATGGGGCCTCTAGCCTCAAGCTAACGTCCAGGTGTTCTCATGACAGACTTAGGGAAGCAACAGATTGCATAGAGCCTTAGTCCCTTGTGGTTCTTGAACTCTAGGAAGCATACCAGCTCTCTTTTGGACTCACTTGTCAGCGCTAGGTCCCAAAACGTACTGAGAAAGGACTGCCTGTGTCCTCGGGGAGCCTTGAGCCATCTACCGTCGGGAACAGCTAGATGCCGACTGATGGGCCGTGAAGGCCTTCGTTGTTTAGACACCTGGATTGCGATAGCTTGAAAGCAACCCAGTTATCAGCGTTCCATGCCTTCCTTCATGCAAAGGGTGTCTGCACTCTGGAGGAACCCTGAGCTGCACTGGAAAATACAATTAGCCTACCACTGTTCCTGGGAACTGGTCCGTGACGTCTGTCTACCTTAAGCGGCAACTGCACTTTAAGTCCGGCTTCAAAACCTACAGGGTTTTCCCGAACTGGTAGATAGTCTAGAGAAGTACCGTCACCTAGGCCTAACTAAGCCCTCACCTCGATATCCTTACACCACAGTCAGGACTCCCAGCATGGCAATGGTGACTGGGGTCACAAGCCACTGTGTCCACGGGATGTACAAGAGACAGTCCGATGCGACTTGTTAATACGCTGCTTTGTCCTGCTGGAAATTGAGGCTTCCTGGGAATGTTGCTTTTCCTCATTGGAAAGTGGAGAGTTTGCGGCCCCAGTGTTACCTGCCTGGTGAACACTGTTGTTGCCAATCTTCTCATTGCTGCAGAGTCGTCTCTGGGAGGACAAGTTATCTTCCGCGAAAGCACACTTGGCTTTCAATTCCTTCCACGTCCTCATCCCTCAAAAATCGTGCGTGAGTACGCCCACAACCCCGGACGACTCGCCTCAAGCCAACGTTCTACTTCTCTCATCACAGACATAGGCGGGCCGCAAGCTCACGGCAGCCTTTGTCAAAGCGGTGCTTTAAATGTAGGAAGTGTTTCTGGCGTCTGAAGACACGGGGGTCTGCACTAGGATCCAAGATGTAAACGACGGACTGACTGCCCGTCCTTTCCGGGCCTTGTGAGCGAAGCTCAGTTGAGGGCAACCATAGGCCGAAAGAAGGGCTGTGAAGGGCGTCTTTTGTTAAAAATGCTAGGATGCGGCAAGTTGAAACGACTGTAGTATCATCTCCGTGCTGTGCGCGCCTTGGACGTGCCATGGAGAGACGGAAACGACAGGGTGAATGCTCTGCGGTCCATTTTGAAACTAAGGCTTGAAGGGAAACTTTATTTTCCTCATTGGGGTTTCGAGAGCTGCGGGCTCAGTTCTCCCTGGGAAACAGTGTTGTTGCACAGTTGCCTTTGTGATGACAAGTGAGTTTCCTGGAAGGAGATTGGATGTTGCCGTTCCTCACTAAGTGCTCCCACTTTGGCTGTCCTCAGGGAAGAGAAGAACCACACGGGGCCGCTGGCCTTAAGCTAATGTTCAGGTTTTCTCATGAACGAGGTAGGCATGCAACACACACCATGCAGCCTTAGTCCCTGGGTTTCTCGAACTCTAGGAAGCATATCAGGTTCTCTCGTGAGTCGCGGGTCTGCACGAGGATCCGAAATGGACTAAAAGGGCCTCCTGTGTCTTCCGGGAGTTGTGAGCCATGCAACCGCTGGCAGCAGCTAGATGCCGAATCATGGTCAGTGAAGGGCTTCGTCAGAGAAACACCTAGGTTGGGATAGCTTAGAAACAGCCAGCTATCAGCGTTCTGTTTATTCCTTCATGCAAAACGTGTCTGCTTTTCTGCCGAACCCAGAGCACACAAAACGTACAGTGATTCGACCCAGCCTTCAGGGAACTCGCACGTGATGCAATTTACCCCAGGCGGCCCCTGGACTTTCAGTGTGGCCTGAAAAATTTCAGGCTCTCCCTTGAAAGCCAGGTATTCTGGACATTGTACACACCGGCCTCACTCACCCCTGACTTGCTAATCCTTTCACCACAATCACGACCCCGTATCACAAAGTGTATCACAAAGTTTACTCAATAAAGGGTCTAGGGGGTCAGCTGAAAGTCCAGTAGGGAGTCTGAAACTGCAGCATAAGACGCTGTGCCCTCGCCTTGGAAACTGAAGCGTGATGGGAAGTTTATTTGGCACACCGGTATGTCGACACGCGGCCTCAAGGTTACCTGATGAACAGTGTAGTGGCCTATCTTTTCTTCATTGCAGAATTGCCTTTGTGAGGACAAAGTGATCTCCCCTCCCAACCCCGCGAGGCATACGTGGCCTTTCACTCCCTGCTAGGTGCTCATCCCTCAGCGATCGTCGGTGAGTCAGCCAAACGTATAGGAGGCTGGCCACGAGATAAGGTACTGTTTTGTTCGTCACACAGATAGGCAGGCAACAGGTTCCAGGCAGCGTTTGCCAAAGCGGTGCTTTAAGTGTAGGAAGCATTTCTGGTGTCTTAGGAATGACAGGTCTGCACTGGGATCCAAGATGGACACGAGGGACCGCCCGTCGCTTCTAGGAGCTGAGAGCAGTGTTCGGCTGAGGACAACCATATGCCGAAAGAAGGGCAGTAAAGGCCTCCTTTTGCTAAACATCTAGCATGTGGCAAGTGAAACAACTCAAGTATCTCCCTTCTGACGCACTTTGGGAGTACAAACTAGAGAAAGACACAGCAGGGTGAATGCTCTGCGTGGTCCCTTTTGAAAGTAAGTCTGCGAGTGAAATTTTATTTCCCTCATCGGGATTTACAGAGCCACGGGCTCAATTCTCCCCAAGAAACACTGTTGCTGCACAGCTTCTCTTCGTAACACAATTGCCCTCGTGATGACGTGAGTTTCTAGGCAAGAAACTCGGAGGTTGCCATCCCTTGGTAGGTGGCCATCCTTCAGGAGTCTTCAGGCAATGGGCCCACCACATGGGGCCTCTAGCCTCAAGCTAACGTCCAGGTGTTCTCATGACAGACTTAGGGAAGCAACAGATTGCATAGAGCCTTAGTCCCTTGTGGTTCTTGAACTCTAGGAAGCATACCAGCTCTCTTTTGGACTCACTTGTCAGCGCTAGGTCCCAAAACGTACTGAGAAAGGACTGCCTGTGTCCTCGGGGAGCCTTGAGCCATCTACCGTCGGGAACAGCTAGATGCCGACTGATGGGCCGTGAAGGCCTTCGTTGTTTAGACACCTGGATTGCGATAGCTTGAAAGCAACCCAGTTATCAGCGTTCCATGCCTTCCTTCATGCAAAGGGTGTCTGCACTCTGGAGGAACCCTGAGCTGCACTGGAAAATACAATTAGCCTACCACTGTTCCTGGGAACTGGTCCGTGACGTCTGTCTACCTTAAGCGGCAACTACACTTTAAGTCCGGCTTCAAAACCTACAGGGTTTTCCCGAACTGGTAGATAGTCTAGAGAAGTACCGTCACCTAGGCCTAACTAAGCCCTCACCTCGATATCCTTACACCACAGTCAGGACTCCCAGCATGGCAATGGTGACTGGGGTCACAAGCCACTGTGTCCACGGGATGTACAAGAGACAGTCCGATGCGACTTGTTAATACGCTGCTTTGTCCTGCTGGAAATTGAGGCTTCCTGGGAATGTTGCTTTTCCTCATTGGAAAGTGGAGAGTTTGCGGCCCCAGTGTTACCTGCCTGGTGAACACTGTTGTTGCCAATCTTCTCATTGCTGCAGAGTCGTCTCTGGGAGGACAAGTTATCTTCCGCGAAAGCACACTTGGCTTTCAATTCCTTCCACGTCCTCATCCCTCAAAAATCGTGCGTGAGTACGCCCACAACCCCGGACGACTCGCCTCAAGCCAACGTTCTACTTCTCTCATCACAGACATAGGCGGGCCGCAAGCTCACGGCAGCCTTTGTCAAAGCGGTGCTTTAAATGTAGGAAGTGTTTCTGGCGTCTGAAGACACGGGGGTCTGCACTAGGATCCAAGATGTAAACGACGGACTGCCCGTCCTTTCCGGGCCTTGTGAGCGAAGCTCAGTCGAGGGCAACCATAGGCCGAAAGAAGGGCTGTGAAGGGCGTCTTTTGTTAAAAATGCTAGGATGCGGCAAGTTGAAACGACTGTAGTATCATCTCCGTGCTGTGCGCGCCTTGGACGTGCCATGGAGAGACGGAAACGACAGGGTGAATGCTCTGCGGTCCATTTTGAAACTAAGGCTTGAAGGGAAACTTTATTTTCCTCATTGGGGTTTCGAGAGCTGCGGGCTCAGTTCTCCCTGGGAAACAGTGTTGTTGCACAGTTGCCTTTGTGATGACAAGTGAGTTTCCTGGAAGGAGATTGGATGTTGCCGTTCCTCACTAAGTGCTCCCACTTTGGCTGTCCTCAGGGAAGAGAAGAACCACACGGGGCCGCTGGCCTTAAGCTAATGTTCAGGTTTTCTCATGAACGAGGTAGGCATGCAACACACACCATGCAGCCTTAGTCCCTGGGTTTCTCGAACTCTAGGAAGCATATCAGGTTCTCTCGTGAGTCGCGGGTCTGCACGAGGATCCGAAATGGACTAAAAGGGCCTCCTGTGTCTTCCGGGAGTTGTGAGCCATGCAACCGCTGGCAGCAGCTAGATGCCGAATCATGGTCAGTGAAGGGCTTCGTCAGAGAAACACCTAGGTTGGGATAGCTTAGAAACAGCCAGCTATCAGCGTTCTGTTTATTCCTTCATGCAAAACGTGTCTGCTTTTCTGCCGAACCCAGAGCACACAAAACGTACAGTGATTCGACCCAGCCTTCAGGGAACTCGCACGTGATGCAATTTACCCCAGGTGGCCCCTGGACTTTCAGTGTGGCCTGAAAAATTTCAGGCTCTCCCTTGAAAGCCAGGTATTCTGGAGATACATTGTACACACCGGCCTCACTCACCCCTGACTTGCTAATCCTTTCACCACAATCACGACCCCGTATCACAAAGTGTATCACAAAGTTTACTCAATAAAGGGTCTAGGGGGTCAGCTGAAAGTCCAGTAGGGAGTCTGAAACTGCAGCATAAGACGCTGTGCCCTCGCCTTGGAAACTGAAGCGTGATGGGAAGTTTATTTGGCACACCGGTATGTCGACACGCGGCCTCAAGGTTACCTGATGAACAGTGTAGTGGCCTATCTTTTCTTCATTGCAGAATTGCCTTTGTGAGGACAAAGTGATCTCCCCTCCCAACCCCGCGAGGCATACGTGGCCTTTCACTCCCTGCTAGGTGCTCATCCCTCAGCGATCGTCGGTGAGTCAGCCAAACGTATAGGAGGCTGGCCACGAGATAAGGTACTGTTTTGTTCGTCACACAGATAGGCAGGCAACAGGTTCCAGGCAGCGTTTGCCAAAGCGGTGCTTTAAGTGTAGGAAGCATTTCTGGTGTCTTAGGAATGACAGGTCTGCACTGGGATCCAAGATGGACACGAGGGACCGCCCGTCGCTTCTAGGAGCTGAGAGCAGTGTTCGGCTGAGGACAACCATATGCCGAAAGAAGGGCAGTAAAGGCCTCCTTTTGCTAAACATCTAGCATGTGGCAAGTGAAACAACTCAAGTATCTCCCTTCTGACGCACTTTGGGAGTACAAACTAGAGAAAGACACAGCAGGGTGAATGCTCTGCGTGGTCCCTTTTGAAAGTAAGTCTGCGAGTGAAATTTTATTTCCCTCATCGGGATTTACAGAGCCACGGGCTCAATTCTCCCCAAGAAACACTGTTGCTGCACAGCTTCTCTTCGTAACACAATTGCCCTCGTGATGACGTGAGTTTCTAGGCAAGAAACTCGGAGGTTGCCATCCCTTGGTAGGTGGCCATCCTTCAGGAGTCTTCAGGCAATGGGCCCACCACATGGGGCCTCTAGCCTCAAGCTAACGTCCAGGTGTTCTCATGACAGACTTAGGGAAGCAACAGATTGCATAGAGCCTTAGTCCCTTGTGGTTCTTGAACTCTAGGAAGCATACCAGCTCTCTTTTGGACTCACTTGTCAGCGCTAGGTCCCAAAACGTACTGAGAAAGGACTGCCTGTGTCCTCGGGGAGCCTTGAGCCATCTACCGTCGGGAACAGCTAGATGCCGACTGATGGGCCGTGAAGGCCTTCGTTGTTTAGACACCTGGATTGCGATAGCTTGAAAGCAACCCAGTTATCAGCGTTCCATGCCTTCCTTCATGCAAAGGGTGTCTGCACTCTGGAGGAACCCTGAGCTGCACTGGAAAATACAATTAGCCTACCACTGTTCCTGGGAACTGGTCCGTGACGTCTGTCTACCTTAAGCGGCAACTGCACTTTAAGTCCGGCTTCAAAACCTACAGGGTTTTCCCGAACTGGTAGATAGTCTAGAGAAGTACCGTCACCTAGGCCTAACTAAGCCCTCACCTCGATATCCTTACACCACAGTCAGGACTCCCAGCATGGCAATGGTGACTGGGGTCACAAGCCACTGTGTCCACGGGATGTACAAGAGACAGTCCGATGCGACTTGTTAATACGCTGCTTTGTCCTGCTGGAAATTGAGGCTTCCTGGGAATGTTGCTTTTCCTCATTGGAAAGTGGAGAGTTTGCGGCCCCAGTGTTACCTGCCTGGTGAACACTGTTGTTGCCAATCTTCTCATTGCTGCAGAGTCGTCTCTGGGAGGACAAGTTATCTTCCGCGAAAGCACACTTGGCTTTCAATTCCTTCCACGTCCTCATCCCTCAAAAATCGTGCGTGAGTACGCCCACAACCCCGGACGACTCGCCTCAAGCCAACGTTCTACTTCTCTCATCACAGACATAGGCGGGCCGCAAGCTCACGGCAGCCTTTGTCAAAGCGGTGCTTTAAATGTAGGAAGTGTTTCTGGCGTCTGAAGACACGGGGGTCTGCACTAGGATCCAAGATGTAAACGACGGACTGACTGCCGTCCTTTCCGGGCCTTGTGAGCGAAGCTCAGTTGAGGGCAACCATAGGCCGAAAGAAGGGCTGTGAAGGGCGTCTTTTGTTAAAAATGCTAGGATGCGGCAAGTTGAAACGACTGTAGTATCATCTCCGTGCTGTGCGCGCCTTGGACGTGCCATGGAGAGACGGAAACGACAGGGTGAATGCTCTGCGGTCCATTTTGAAACTAAGGCTTGAAGGGAAACTTTATTTTCCTCATTGGGGTTTCGAGAGCTGCGGGCTCAGTTCTCCCTGGGAAACAGTGTTGTTGCACAGTTGCCTTTGTGATGACAAGTGAGTTTCCTGGAAGGAGATTGGATGTTGCCGTTCCTCACTAAGTGCTCCCACTTTGGCTGTCCTCAGGGAAGAGAAGAACCACACGGGGCCGCTGGCCTTAAGCTAATGTTCAGGTTTTCTCATGAACGAGGTAGGCATGCAACACACACCATGCAGCCTTAGTCCCTGGGTTTCTCGAACTCTAGGAAGCATATCAGGTTCTCTCGTGAGTCGCGGGTCTGCACGAGGATCCGAAATGGACTAAAAGGGCCTCCTGTGTCTTCCGGGAGTTGTGAGCCATGCAACCGCTGGCAGCAGCTAGATGCCGAATCATGGTCAGTGAAGGGCTTCGTCAGAGAAACACCTAGGTTGGGATAGCTTAGAAACAGCCAGCTATCAGCGTTCTGTTTATTCCTTCATGCAAAACGTGTCTGCTTTTCTGCCGAACCCAGAGCACACAAAACGTACAGTTCGACCCAGCCTTCAGGGAACTCGCACGTGATGCAATTTACCCCAGGCGGCCCCTGGACTTTCAGTGTGGCCTGAAAAATTTCAGGCTCTCCCTTGAAAGCCAGGTATTCTGGAGATACATTGTACACACCGGCCTCACTCACCCCTGACTTGCTAATCCTTTCACCACAATCACGACCCCGTATCACAAAGTGTATCACAAAGTTTACTCAATAAAGGGTCTAGGGGGTCAGCTGAAAGTCCAGTAGGGAGTCTGAAACTGCAGCATAAGACGCTGTGCCCTCGCCTTGGAAACTGAAGCGTGATGGGAAGTTTATTTGGCACACCGGTATGTCGACACGCGGCCTCAAGGTTACCTGATGAACAGTGTAGTGGCCTATCTTTTCTTCATTGCAGAATTGCCTTTGTGAGGACAAAGTGATCTCCCCTCCCAACCCCGCGAGGCATACGTGGCCTTTCACTCCCTGCTAGGTGCTCATCCCTCAGCGATCGTCGGTGAGTCAGCCAAACGTATAGGAGGCTGGCCACGAGATAAGGTACTGTTTTGTTCGTCACACAGATAGGCAGGCAACAGGTTCCAGGCAGCGTTTGCCAAAGCGGTGCTTTAAGTGTAGGAAGCATTTCTGGTGTCTTAGGAATGACAGGTCTGCACTGGGATCCAAGATGGACACGAGGGACCGCCCGTCGCTTCTAGGAGCTGAGAGCAGTGTTCGGCTGAGGACAACCATATGCCGAAAGAAGGGCAGTAAAGGCCTCCTTTTGCTAAACATCTAGCATGTGGCAAGTGAAACAACTCAAGTATCTCCCTTCTGACGCACTTTGGGAGTACAAACTAGAGAAAGACACAGCAGGGTGAATGCTCTGCGTGGTCCCTTTTGAAAGTAAGTCTGCGAGTGAAATTTTATTTCCCTCATCGGGATTTACAGAGCCACGGGCTCAATTCTCCCCAAGAAACACTGTTGCTGCACAGCTTCTCTTCGTAACACAATTGCCCTCGTGATGACGTGAGTTTCTAGGCAAGAAACTCGGAGGTTGCCATCCCTTGGTAGGTGGCCATCCTTCAGGAGTCTTCAGGCAATGGGCCCACCACATGGGGCCTCTAGCCTCAAGCTAACGTCCAGGTGTTCTCATGACAGACTTAGGGAAGCAACAGATTGCATAGAGCCTTAGTCCCTTGTGGTTCTTGAACTCTAGGAAGCATACCAGCTCTCTTTTGGACTCACTTGTCAGCGCTAGGTCCCAAAACGTACTGAGAAAGGACTGCCTGTGTCCTCGGGGAGCCTTGAGCCATCTACCGTCGGGAACAGCTAGATGCCGACTGATGGGCCGTGAAGGCCTTCGTTGTTTAGACACCTGGATTGCGATAGCTTGAAAGCAACCCAGTTATCAGCGTTCCATGCCTTCCTTCATGCAAAGGGTGTCTGCACTCTGGAGGAACCCTGAGCTGCACTGGAAAATACAATTAGCCTACCACTGTTCCTGGGAACTGGTCCGTGACGTCTGTCTACCTTAAGCGGCAACTACACTTTAAGTCCGGCTTCAAAACCTACAGGGTTTTCCCGAACTGGTAGATAGTCTAGAGAAGTACCGTCACCTAGGCCTAACTAAGCCCTCACCTCGATATCCTTACACCACAGTCAGGACTCCCAGCATGGCAATGGTGACTGGGGTCACAAGCCACTGTGTCCACGGGATGTACAAGAGACAGTCCGATGCGACTTGTTAATACGCTGCTTTGTCCTGCTGGAAATTGAGGCTTCCTGGGAATGTTGCTTTTCCTCATTGGAAAGTGGAGAGTTTGCGGCCCCAGTGTTACCTGCCTGGTGAACACTGTTGTTGCCAATCTTCTCATTGCTGCAGAGTCGTCTCTGGGAGGACAAGTTATCTTCCGCGAAAGCACACTTGGCTTTCAATTCCTTCCACGTCCTCATCCCTCAAAAATCGTGCGTGAGTACGCCCACAACCCCGGACGACTCGCCTCAAGCCAACGTTCTACTTCTCTCATCACAGACATAGGCGGGCCGCAAGCTCACGGCAGCCTTTGTCAAAGCGGTGCTTTAAATGTAGGAAGTGTTTCTGGCGTCTGAAGACACGGGGGTCTGCACTAGGATCCAAGATGTAAACGACGGACTGCCCGTCCTTTCCGGGCCTTGTGAGCGAAGCTCAGTCGAGGGCAACCATAGGCCGAAAGAAGGGCTGTGAAGGGCGTCTTTTGTTAAAAATGCTAGGATGCGGCAAGTTGAAACGACTGTAGTATCATCTCCGTGCTGTGCGCGCCTTGGACGTGCCATGGAGAGACGGAAACGACAGGGTGAATGCTCTGCGGTCCATTTTGAAACTAAGGCTTGAAGGGAAACTTTATTTTCCTCATTGGGGTTTCGAGAGCTGCGGGCTCAGTTCTCCCTGGGAAACAGTGTTGTTGCACAGTTGCCTTTGTGATGACAAGTGAGTTTCCTGGAAGGAGATTGGATGTTGCCGTTCCTCACTAAGTGCTCCCACTTTGGCTGTCCTCAGGGAAGAGAAGAACCACACGGGGCCGCTGGCCTTAAGCTAATGTTCAGGTTTTCTCATGAACGAGGTAGGCATGCAACACACACCATGCAGCCTTAGTCCCTGGGTTTCTCGAACTCTAGGAAGCATATCAGGTTCTCTCGTGAGTCGCGGGTCTGCACGAGGATCCGAAATGGACTAAAAGGGCCTCCTGTGTCTTCCGGGAGTTGTGAGCCATGCAACCGCTGGCAGCAGCTAGATGCCGAATCATGGTCAGTGAAGGGCTTCGTCAGAGAAACACCTAGGTTGGGATAGCTTAGAAACAGCCAGCTATCAGCGTTCTGTTTATTCCTTCATGCAAAACGTGTCTGCTTTTCTGCCGAACCCAGAGCACACAAAACGTACAGTGATTCGACCCAGCCTTCAGGGAACTCGCACGTGATGCAATTTACCCCAGGCGGCCCCTGGACTTTCAGTGTGGCCTGAAAAATTTCAGGCTCTCCCTTGAAAGCCAGGTATTCTGGAGATACATTGTACACACCGGCCTCACTCACCCCTGACTTGCTAATCCTTTCACCACAATCACGACCCCGTATCACAAAGTGTATCACAAAGTTTACTCAATAAAGGGTCTAGGGGGTCAGCTGAAAGTCCAGTAGGGAGTCTGAAACTGCAGCATAAGACGCTGTGCCCTCGCCTTGGAAACTGAAGCGTGATGGGAAGTTTATTTGGCACACCGGTATGTCGACACGCGGCCTCAAGGTTACCTGATGAACAGTGTAGTGGCCTATCTTTTCTTCATTGCAGAATTGCCTTTGTGAGGACAAAGTGATCTCCCCTCCCAACCCCGCGAGGCATACGTGGCCTTTCACTCCCTGCTAGGTGCTCATCCCTCAGCGATCGTCGGTGAGTCAGCCAAACGTATAGGAGGCTGGCCACGAGATAAGGTACTGTTTTGTTCGTCACACAGATAGGCAGGCAACAGGTTCCAGGCAGCGTTTGCCAAAGCGGTGCTTTAAGTGTAGGAAGCATTTCTGGTGTCTTAGGAATGACAGGTCTGCACTGGGATCCAAGATGGACACGAGGGACCGCCCGTCGCTTCTAGGAGCTGAGAGCAGTGTTCGGCTGAGGACAACCATATGCCGAAAGAAGGGCAGTAAAGGCCTCCTTTTGCTAAACATCTAGCATGTGGCAAGTGAAACAACTCAAGTATCTCCCTTCTGACGCACTTTGGGAGTACAAACTAGAGAAAGACACAGCAGGGTGAATGCTCTGCGTGGTCCCTTTTGAAAGTAAGTCTGCGAGTGAAATTTTATTTCCCTCATCGGGATTTACAGAACCACGGGCTCAATTCTCCCCAAGAAACACTGTTGCTGCACAGCTTCTCTTCGTAACACAATTGCCCTCGTGATGACGTGAGTTTCTAGGCAAGAAACTCGGAGGTTGCCATCCCTTGGTAGGTGGCCATCCTTCAGGAGTCTTCAGGCAATGGGCCCACCACATGGGGCCTCTAGCCTCAAGCTAACGTCCAGGTGTTCTCATGACAGACTTAGGGAAGCAACAGATTGCATAGAGCCTTAGTCCCTTGTGGTTCTTGAACTCTAGGAAGCATACCAGCTCTCTTTTGGACTCACTTGTCAGCGCTAGGTCCCAAAACGTACTGAGAAAGGACTGCCTGTGTCCTCGGGGAGCCTTGAGCCATCTACCGTCGGGAACAGCTAGATGCCGACTGATGGGCCGTGAAGGCCTTCGTTGTTTAGACACCTGGATTGCGATAGCTTGAAAGCAACCCAGTTATCAGCGTTCCATGCCTTCCTTCATGCAAAGGGTGTCTGCACTCTGGAGGAACCCTGAGCTGCACTGGAAAATACAATTAGCCTACCACTGTTCCTGGGAACTGGTCCGTGACGTCTGTCTACCTTAAGCGGCAACTGCACTTTAAGTCCGGCTTCAAAACCTACAGGGTTTTCCCGAACTGGTAGATAGTCTAGAGAAGTACCGTCACCTAGGCCTAACTAAGCCCTCACCTCGATATCCTTACACCACAGTCAGGACTCCCAGCATGGCAATGGTGACTGGGGTCACAAGCCACTGTGTCCACGGGATGTACAAGAGACAGTCCGATGCGACTTGTTAATACGCTGCTTTGTCCTGCTGGAAATTGAGGCTTCCTGGGAATGTTGCTTTTCCTCATTGGAAAGTGGAGAGTTTGCGGCCCCAGTGTTACCTGCCTGGTGAACACTGTTGTTGCCAATCTTCTCATTGCTGCAGAGTCGTCTCTGGGAGGACAAGTTATCTTCCGCGAAAGCACACTTGGCTTTCAATTCCTTCCACGTCCTCATCCCTCAAAAATCGTGCGTGAGTACGCCCACAACCCCGGACGACTCGCCTCAAGCCAACGTTCTACTTCTCTCATCACAGACATAGGCGGGCCGCAAGCTCACGGCAGCCTTTGTCAAAGCGGTGCTTTAAATGTAGGAAGTGTTTCTGGCGTCTGAAGACACGGGGGTCTGCACTAGGATCCAAGATGTAAACGACGGACTGCCCGTCCTTTCCGGGCCTTGTGAGCGAAGCTCAGTTGAGGGCAACCATAGGCCGAAAGAAGGGCTGTGAAGGGCGTCTTTTGTTAAAAATGCTAGGATGCGGCAAGTTGAAACGACTGTAGTATCATCTCCGTGCTGTGCGCGCCTTGGACGTGCCATGGAGAGACGGAAACGACAGGGTGAATGCTCTGCGGTCCATTTTGAAACTAAGGCTTGAAGGGAAACTTTATTTTCCTCATTGGGGTTTCGAGAGCTGCGGGCTCAGTTCTCCCTGGGAAACAGTGTTGTTGCACAGTTGCCTTTGTGATGACAAGTGAGTTTCCTGGAAGGAGATTGGATGTTGCCGTTCCTCACTAAGTGCTCCCACTTTGGCTGTCCTCAGGGAAGAGAAGAACCACACGGGGCCGCTGGCCTTAAGCTAATGTTCAGGTTTTCTCATGAACGAGGTAGGCATGCAACACACACCATGCAGCCTTAGTCCCTGGGTTTCTCGAACTCTAGGAAGCATATCAGGTTCTCTCGTGAGTCGCGGGTCTGCACGAGGATCCGAAATGGACTAAAAGGGCCTCCTGTGTCTTCCGGGAGTTGTGAGCCATGCAACCGCTGGCAGCAGCTAGATGCCGAATCATGGTCAGTGAAGGGCTTCGTCAGAGAAACACCTAGGTTGGGATAGCTTAGAAACAGCCAGCTATCAGCGTTCTGTTTATTCCTTCATGCAAAACGTGTCTGCTTTTCTGCCGAACCCAGAGCACACAAAACGTACAGTGATTCGACCCAGCCTTCAGGGAACTCGCACGTGATGCAATTTACCCCAGGCGGCCCCTGGACTTTCAGTGTGGCCTGAAAAATTTCAGGCTCTCCCTTGAAAGCCAGGTATTCTGGAGATACATTGTACACACCGGCCTCACTCACCCCTGACTTGCTAATCCTTTCACCACAATCACGACCCCGTATCACAAAGTGTATCACAAAGTTTACTCAATAAAGGGTCTAGGGGGTCAGCTGAAAGTCCAGTAGGGAGTCTGAAACTGCAGCATAAGACGCTGTGCCCTCGCCTTGGAAACTGAAGCGTGATGGGAAGTTTATTTGGCACACCGGTATGTCGACACGCGGCCTCAAGGTTACCTGATGAACAGTGTAGTGGCCTATCTTTTCTTCATTGCAGAATTGCCTTTGTGAGGACAAAGTGATCTCCCCTCCCAACCCCGCGAGGCATACGTGGCCTTTCACTCCCTGCTAGGTGCTCATCCCTCAGCGATCGTCGGTGAGTCAGCCAAACGTATAGGAGGCTGGCCACGAGATAAGGTACTGTTTTGTTCGTCACACAGATAGGCAGGCAACAGGTTCCAGGCAGCGTTTGCCAAAGCGGTGCTTTAAGTGTAGGAAGCATTTCTGGTGTCTTAGGAATGACAGGTCTGCACTGGGATCCAAGATGGACACGAGGGACCGCCCGTCGCTTCTAGGAGCTGAGAGCAGTGTTCGGCTGAGGACAACCATATGCCGAAAGAAGGGCAGTAAAGGCCTCCTTTTGCTAAACATCTAGCATGTGGCAAGTGAAACAACTCAAGTATCTCCCTTCTGACGCACTTTGGGAGTACAAACTAGAGAAAGACACAGCAGGGTGAATGCTCTGCGTGGTCCCTTTTGAAAGTAAGTCTGCGAGTGAAATTTTATTTCCCTCATCGGGATTTACAGAGCCACGGGCTCAATTCTCCCCAAGAAACACTGTTGCTGCACAGCTTCTCTTCGTAACACAATTGCCCTCGTGATGACGTGAGTTTCTAGGCAAGAAACTCGGAGGTTGCCATCCCTTGGTAGGTGGCCATCCTTCAGGAGTCTTCAGGCAATGGGCCCACCACATGGGGCCTCTAGCCTCAAGCTAACGTCCAGGTGTTCTCATGACAGACTTAGGGAAGCAACAGATTGCATAGAGCCTTAGTCCCTTGTGGTTCTTGAACTCTAGGAAGCATACCAGCTCTCTTTTGGACTCACTTGTCAGCGCTAGGTCCCAAAACGTACTGAGAAAGGACTGCCTGTGTCCTCGGGGAGCCTTGAGCCATCTACCGTCGGGAACAGCTAGATGCCGACTGATGGGCCGTGAAGGCCTTCGTTGTTTAGACACCTGGATTGCGATAGCTTGAAAGCAACCCAGTTATCAGCGTTCCATGCCTTCCTTCATGCAAAGGGTGTCTGCACTCTGGAGGAACCCTGAGCTGCACTGGAAAATACAATTAGCCTACCACTGTTCCTGGGAACTGGTCCGTGACGTCTGTCTACCTTAAGCGGCAACTACACTTTAAGTCCGGCTTCAAAACCTACAGGGTTTTCCCGAACTGGTAGATAGTCTAGAGAAGTACCGTCACCTAGGCCTAACTAAGCCCTCACCTCGATATCCTTACACCACAGTCAGGACTCCCAGCATGGCAATGGTGACTGGGGTCACAAGCCACTGTGTCCACGGGATGTACAAGAGACAGTCCGATGCGACTTGTTAATACGCTGCTTTGTCCTGCTGGAAATTGAGGCTTCCTGGGAATGTTGCTTTTCCTCATTGGAAAGTGGAGAGTTTGCGGCCCCAGTGTTACCTGCCTGGTGAACACTGTTGTTGCCAATCTTCTCATTGCTGCAGAGTCGTCTCTGGGAGGACAAGTTATCTTCCGCGAAAGCACACTTGGCTTTCAATTCCTTCCACGTCCTCATCCCTCAAAAATCGTGCGTGAGTACGCCCACAACCCCGGACGACTCGCCTCAAGCCAACGTTCTACTTCTCTCATCACAGACATAGGCGGGCCGCAAGCTCACGGCAGCCTTTGTCAAAGCGGTGCTTTAAATGTAGGAAGTGTTTCTGGCGTCTGAAGACACGGGGGTCTGCACTAGGATCCAAGATGTAAACGACGGACTGCCCGTCCTTTCCGGGCCTTGTGAGCGAAGCTCAGTTGAGGGCAACCATAGGCCGAAAGAAGGGCTGTGAAGGGCGTCTTTTGTTAAAAATGCTAGGATGCGGCAAGTTGAAACGACTGTAGTATCATCTCCGTGCTGTGCGCGCCTTGGACGTGCCATGGAGAGACGGAAACGACAGGGTGAATGCTCTGCGGTCCATTTTGAAACTAAGGCTTGAAGGGAAACTTTATTTTCCTCATTGGGGTTTCGAGAGCTGCGGGCTCAGTTCTCCCTGGGAAACAGTGTTGTTGCACAGTTGCCTTTGTGATGACAAGTGAGTTTCCTGGAAGGAGATTGGATGTTGCCGTTCCTCACTAAGTGCTCCCACTTTGGCTGTCCTCAGGGAAGAGAAGAACCACACGGGGCCGCTGGCCTTAAGCTAATGTTCAGGTTTTCTCATGAACGAGGTAGGCATGCAACACACACCATGCAGCCTTAGTCCCTGGGTTTCTCGAACTCTAGGAAGCATATCAGGTTCTCTCGTGAGTCGCGGGTCTGCACGAGGATCCGAAATGGACTAAAAGGGCCTCCTGTGTCTTCCGGGAGTTGTGAGCCATGCAACCGCTGGCAGCAGCTAGATGCCGAATCATGGTCAGTGAAGGGCTTCGTCAGAGAAACACCTAGGTTGGGATAGCTTAGAAACAGCCAGCTATCAGCGTTCTGTTTATTCCTTCATGCAAAACGTGTCTGCTTTTCTGCCGAACCCAGAGCACACAAAACGTACAGTGATTCGACCCAGCCTTCAGGGAACTCGCACGTGATGCAATTTACCCCAGGCGGCCCCTGGACTTTCAGTGTGGCCTGAAAAATTTCAGGCTCTCCCTTGAAAGCCAGGTATTCTGGAGATACATTGTACACACCGGCCTCACTCACCCCTGACTTGCTAATCCTTTCACCACAATCACGACCCCGTATCACAAAGTGTATCACAAAGTTTACTCAATAAAGGGTCTAGGGGGTCAGCTGAAAGTCCAGTAGGGAGTCTGAAACTGCAGCATAAGACGCTGTGCCCTCGCCTTGGAAACTGAAGCGTGATGGGAAGTTTATTTGGCACACCGGTATGTCGACACGCGGCCTCAAGGTTACCTGATGAACAGTGTAGTGGCCTATCTTTTCTTCATTGCAGAATTGCCTTTGTGAGGACAAAGTGATCTCCCCTCCCAACCCCGCGAGGCATACGTGGCCTTTCACTCCCTGCTAGGTGCTCATCCCTCAGCGATCGTCGGTGAGTCAGCCAAACGTATAGGAGGCTGGCCACGAGATAAGGTACTGTTTTGTTCGTCACACAGATAGGCAGGCAACAGGTTCCAGGCAGCGTTTGCCAAAGCGGTGCTTTAAGTGTAGGAAGCATTTCTGGTGTCTTAGGAATGACAGGTCTGCACTGGGATCCAAGATGGACACGAGGGACCGCCCGTCGCTTCTAGGAGCTGAGAGCAGTGTTCGGCTGAGGACAACCATATGCCGAAAGAAGGGCAGTAAAGGCCTCCTTTTGCTAAACATCTAGCATGTGGCAAGTGAAACAACTCAAGTATCTCCCTTCTGACGCACTTTGGGAGTACAAACTAGAGAAAGACACAGCAGGGTGAATGCTCTGCGTGGTCCCTTTTGAAAGTAAGTCTGCGAGTGAAATTTTATTTCCCTCATCGGGATTTACAGAACCACGGGCTCAATTCTCCCCAAGAAACACTGTTGCTGCACAGCTTCTCTTCGTAACACAATTGCCCTCGTGATGACGTGAGTTTCTAGGCAAGAAACTCGGAGGTTGCCATCCCTTGGTAGGTGGCCATCCTTCAGGAGTCTTCAGGCAATGGGCCCACCACATGGGGCCTCTAGCCTCAAGCTAACGTCCAGGTGTTCTCATGACAGACTTAGGGAAGCAACAGATTGCATAGAGCCTTAGTCCCTTGTGGTTCTTGAACTCTAGGAAGCATACCAGCTCTCTTTTGGACTCACTTGTCAGCGCTAGGTCCCAAAACGTACTGAGAAAGGACTGCCTGTGTCCTCGGGGAGCCTTGAGCCATCTACCGTCGGGAACAGCTAGATGCCGACTGATGGGCCGTGAAGGCCTTCGTTGTTTAGACACCTGGATTGCGATAGCTTGAAAGCAACCCAGTTATCAGCGTTCCATGCCTTCCTTCATGCAAAGGGTGTCTGCACTCTGGAGGAACCCTGAGCTGCACTGGAAAATACAATTAGCCTACCACTGTTCCTGGGAACTGGTCCGTGACGTCTGTCTACCTTAAGCGGCAACTGCACTTTAAGTCCGGCTTCAAAACCTACAGGGTTTTCCCGAACTGGTAGATAGTCTAGAGAAGTACCGTCACCTAGGCCTAACTAAGCCCTCACCTCGATATCCTTACACCACAGTCAGGACTCCCAGCATGGCAATGGTGACTGGGGTCACAAGCCACTGTGTCCACGGGATGTACAAGAGACAGTCCGATGCGACTTGTTAATACGCTGCTTTGTCCTGCTGGAAATTGAGGCTTCCTGGGAATGTTGCTTTTCCTCATTGGAAAGTGGAGAGTTTGCGGCCCCAGTGTTACCTGCCTGGTGAACACTGTTGTTGCCAATCTTCTCATTGCTGCAGAGTCGTCTCTGGGAGGACAAGTTATCTTCCGCGAAAGCACACTTGGCTTTCAATTCCTTCCACGTCCTCATCCCTCAAAAATCGTGCGTGAGTACGCCCACAACCCCGGACGACTCGCCTCAAGCCAACGTTCTACTTCTCTCATCACAGACATAGGCGGGCCGCAAGCTCACGGCAGCCTTTGTCAAAGCGGTGCTTTAAATGTAGGAAGTGTTTCTGGCGTCTGAAGACACGGGGGTCTGCACTAGGATCCAAGATGTAAACGACGGACTGCCCGTCCTTTCCGGGCCTTGTGAGCGAAGCTCAGTTGAGGGCAACCATAGGCCGAAAGAAGGGCTGTGAAGGGCGTCTTTTGTTAAAAATGCTAGGATGCGGCAAGTTGAAACGACTGTAGTATCATCTCCGTGCTGTGCGCGCCTTGGACGTGCCATGGAGAGACGGAAACGACAGGGTGAATGCTCTGCGGTCCATTTTGAAACTAAGGCTTGAAGGGAAACTTTATTTTCCTCATTGGGGTTTCGAGAGCTGCGGGCTCAGTTCTCCCTGGGAAACAGTGTTGTTGCACAGTTGCCTTTGTGATGACAAGTGAGTTTCCTGGAAGGAGATTGGATGTTGCCGTTCCTCACTAAGTGCTCCCACTTTGGCTGTCCTCAGGGAAGAGAAGAACCACACGGGGCCGCTGGCCTTAAGCTAATGTTCAGGTTTTCTCATGAACGAGGTAGGCATGCAACACACACCATGCAGCCTTAGTCCCTGGGTTTCTCGAACTCTAGGAAGCATATCAGGTTCTCTCGTGAGTCGCGGGTCTGCACGAGGATCCGAAATGGACTAAAAGGGCCTCCTGTGTCTTCCGGGAGTTGTGAGCCATGCAACCGCTGGCAGCAGCTAGATGCCGAATCATGGTCAGTGAAGGGCTTCGTCAGAGAAACACCTAGGTTGGGATAGCTTAGAAACAGCCAGCTATCAGCGTTCTGTTTATTCCTTCATGCAAAACGTGTCTGCTTTTCTGCCGAACCCAGAGCACACAAAACGTACAGTGATTCGACCCAGCCTTCAGGGAACTCGCACGTGATGCAATTTACCCCAGGCGGCCCCTGGACTTTCAGTGTGGCCTGAAAAATTTCAGGCTCTCCCTTGAAAGCCAGGTATTCTGGAGATACATTGTACACACCGGCCTCACTCACCCCTGACTTGCTAATCCTTTCACCACAATCACGACCCCGTATCACAAAGTGTATCACAAAGTTTACTCAATAAAGGGTCTAGGGGGTCAGCTGAAAGTCCAGTAGGGAGTCTGAAACTGCAGCATAAGACGCTGTGCCCTCGCCTTGGAAACTGAAGCGTGATGGGAAGTTTATTTGGCACACCGGTATGTCGACACGCGGCCTCAAGGTTACCTGATGAACAGTGTAGTGGCCTATCTTTTCTTCATTGCAGAATTGCCTTTGTGAGGACAAAGTGATCTCCCCTCCCAACCCCGCGAGGCATACGTGGCCTTTCACTCCCTGCTAGGTGCTCATCCCTCAGCGATCGTCGGTGAGTCAGCCAAACGTATAGGAGGCTGGCCACGAGATAAGGTACTGTTTTGTTCGTCACACAGATAGGCAGGCAACAGGTTCCAGGCAGCGTTTGCCAAAGCGGTGCTTTAAGTGTAGGAAGCATTTCTGGTGTCTTAGGAATGACAGGTCTGCACTGGGATCCAAGATGGACACGAGGGACCGCCCGTCGCTTCTAGGAGCTGAGAGCAGTGTTCGGCTGAGGACAACCATATGCCGAAAGAAGGGCAGTAAAGGCCTCCTTTTGCTAAACATCTAGCATGTGGCAAGTGAAACAACTCAAGTATCTCCCTTCTGACGCACTTTGGGAGTACAAACTAGAGAAAGACACAGCAGGGTGAATGCTCTGCGTGGTCCCTTTTGAAAGTAAGTCTGCGAGTGAAATTTTATTTCCCTCATCGGGATTTACAGAGCCACGGGCTCAATTCTCCCCAAGAAACACTGTTGCTGCACAGCTTCTCTTCGTAACACAATTGCCCTCGTGATGACGTGAGTTTCTAGGCAAGAAACTCGGAGGTTGCCATCCCTTGGTAGGTGGCCATCCTTCAGGAGTCTTCAGGCAATGGGCCCACCACATGGGGCCTCTAGCCTCAAGCTAACGTCCAGGTGTTCTCATGACAGACTTAGGGAAGCAACAGATTGCATAGAGCCTTAGTCCCTTGTGGTTCTTGAACTCTAGGAAGCATACCAGCTCTCTTTTGGACTCACTTGTCAGCGCTAGGTCCCAAAACGTACTGAGAAAGGACTGCCTGTGTCCTCGGGGAGCCTTGAGCCATCTACCGTCGGGAACAGCTAGATGCCGACTGATGGGCCGTGAAGGCCTTCGTTGTTTAGACACCTGGATTGCGATAGCTTGAAAGCAACCCAGTTATCAGCGTTCCATGCCTTCCTTCATGCAAAGGGTGTCTGCACTCTGGAGGAACCCTGAGCTGCACTGGAAAATACAATTAGCCTACCACTGTTCCTGGGAACTGGTCCGTGACGTCTGTCTACCTTAAGCGGCAACTACACTTTAAGTCCGGCTTCAAAACCTACAGGGTTTTCCCGAACTGGTAGATAGTCTAGAGAAGTACCGTCACCTAGGCCTAACTAAGCCCTCACCTCGATATCCTTACACCACAGTCAGGACTCCCAGCATGGCAATGGTGACTGGGGTCACAAGCCACTGTGTCCACGGGATGTACAAGAGACAGTCCGATGCGACTTGTTAATACGCTGCTTTGTCCTGCTGGAAATTGAGGCTTCCTGGGAATGTTGCTTTTCCTCATTGGAAAGTGGAGAGTTTGCGGCCCCAGTGTTACCTGCCTGGTGAACACTGTTGTTGCCAATCTTCTCATTGCTGCAGAGTCGTCTCTGGGAGGACAAGTTATCTTCCGCGAAAGCACACTTGGCTTTCAATTCCTTCCACGTCCTCATCCCTCAAAAATCGTGCGTGAGTACGCCCACAACCCCGGACGACTCGCCTCAAGCCAACGTTCTACTTCTCTCATCACAGACATAGGCGGGCCGCAAGCTCACGGCAGCCTTTGTCAAAGCGGTGCTTTAAATGTAGGAAGTGTTTCTGGCGTCTGAAGACACGGGGGTCTGCACTAGGATCCAAGATGTAAACGACGGACTGCCCGTCCTTTCCGGGCCTTGTGAGCGAAGCTCAGTTGAGGGCAACCATAGGCCGAAAGAAGGGCTGTGAAGGGCGTCTTTTGTTAAAAATGCTAGGATGCGGCAAGTTGAAACGACTGTAGTATCATCTCCGTGCTGTGCGCGCCTTGGACGTGCCATGGAGAGACGGAAACGACAGGGTGAATGCTCTGCGGTCCATTTTGAAACTAAGGCTTGAAGGGAAACTTTATTTTCCTCATTGGGGTTTCGAGAGCTGCGGGCTCAGTTCTCCCTGGGAAACAGTGTTGTTGCACAGTTGCCTTTGTGATGACAAGTGAGTTTCCTGGAAGGAGATTGGATGTTGCCGTTCCTCACTAAGTGCTCCCACTTTGGCTGTCCTCAGGGAAGAGAAGAACCACACGGGGCCGCTGGCCTTAAGCTAATGTTCAGGTTTTCTCATGAACGAGGTAGGCATGCAACACACACCATGCAGCCTTAGTCCCTGGGTTTCTCGAACTCTAGGAAGCATATCAGGTTCTCTCGTGAGTCGCGGGTCTGCACGAGGATCCGAAATGGACTAAAAGGGCCTCCTGTGTCTTCCGGGAGTTGTGAGCCATGCAACCGCTGGCAGCAGCTAGATGCCGAATCATGGTCAGTGAAGGGCTTCGTCAGAGAAACACCTAGGTTGGGATAGCTTAGAAACAGCCAGCTATCAGCGTTCTGTTTATTCCTTCATGCAAAACGTGTCTGCTTTTCTGCCGAACCCAGAGCACACAAAACGTACAGTGATTCGACCCAGCCTTCAGGGAACTCGCACGTGATGCAATTTACCCCAGGCGGCCCCTGGACTTTCAGTGTGGCCTGAAAAATTTCAGGCTCTCCCTTGAAAGCCAGGTATTCTGGAGATACATTGTACACACCGGCCTCACTCACCCCTGACTTGCTAATCCTTTCACCACAATCACGACCCCGTATCACAAAGTGTATCACAAAGTTTACTCAATAAAGGGTCTAGGGGGTCAGCTGAAAGTCCAGTAGGGAGTCTGAAACTGCAGCATAAGACGCTGTGCCCTCGCCTTGGAAACTGAAGCGTGATGGGAAGTTTATTTGGCACACCGGTATGTCGACACGCGGCCTCAAGGTTACCTGATGAACAGTGTAGTGGCCTATCTTTTCTTCATTGCAGAATTGCCTTTGTGAGGACAAAGTGATCTCCCCTCCCAACCCCGCGAGGCATACGTGGCCTTTCACTCCCTGCTAGGTGCTCATCCCTCAGCGATCGTCGGTGAGTCAGCCAAACGTATAGGAGGCTGGCCACGAGATAAGGTACTGTTTTGTTCGTCACACAGATAGGCAGGCAACAGGTTCCAGGCAGCGTTTGCCAAAGCGGTGCTTTAAGTGTAGGAAGCATTTCTGGTGTCTTAGGAATGACAGGTCTGCACTGGGATCCAAGATGGACACGAGGGACCGCCCGTCGCTTCTAGGAGCTGAGAGCAGTGTTCGGCTGAGGACAACCATATGCCGAAAGAAGGGCAGTAAAGGCCTCCTTTTGCTAAACATCTAGCATGTGGCAAGTGAAACAACTCAAGTATCTCCCTTCTGACGCACTTTGGGAGTACAAACTAGAGAAAGACACAGCAGGGTGAATGCTCTGCGTGGTCCCTTTTGAAAGTAAGTCTGCGAGTGAAATTTTATTTCCCTCATCGGGATTTACAGAGCCACGGGCTCAATTCTCCCCAAGAAACACTGTTGCTGCACAGCTTCTCTTCGTAACACAATTGCCCTCGTGATGACGTGAGTTTCTAGGCAAGAAACTCGGAGGTTGCCATCCCTTGGTAGGTGGCCATCCTTCAGGAGTCTTCAGGCAATGGGCCCACCACATGGGGCCTCTAGCCTCAAGCTAACGTCCAGGTGTTCTCATGACAGACTTAGGGAAGCAACAGATTGCATAGAGCCTTAGTCCCTTGTGGTTCTTGAACTCTAGGAAGCATACCAGCTCTCTTTTGGACTCACTTGTCAGCGCTAGGTCCCAAAACGTACTGAGAAAGGACTGCCTGTGTCCTCGGGGAGCCTTGAGCCATCTACCGTCGGGAACAGCTAGATGCCGACTGATGGGCCGTGAAGGCCTTCGTTGTTTAGACACCTGGATTGCGATAGCTTGAAAGCAACCCAGTTATCAGCGTTCCATGCCTTCCTTCATGCAAAGGGTGTCTGCACTCTGGAGGAACCCTGAGCTGCACTGGAAAATACAATTAGCCTACCACTGTTCCTGGGAACTGGTCCGTGACGTCTGTCTACCTTAAGCGGCAACTACACTTTAAGTCCGGCTTCAAAACCTACAGGGTTTTCCCGAACTGGTAGATAGTCTAGAGAAGTACCGTCACCTAGGCCTAACTAAGCCCTCACCTCGATATCCTTACACCACAGTCAGGACTCCCAGCATGGCAATGGTGACTGGGGTCACAAGCCACTGTGTCCACGGGATGTACAAGAGACAGTCCGATGCGACTTGTTAATACGCTGCTTTGTCCTGCTGGAAATTGAGGCTTCCTGGGAATGTTGCTTTTCCTCATTGGAAAGTGGAGAGTTTGCGGCCCCAGTGTTACCTGCCTGGTGAACACTGTTGTTGCCAATCTTCTCATTGCTGCAGAGTCGTCTCTGGGAGGACAAGTTATCTTCCGCGAAAGCACACTTGGCTTTCAATTCCTTCCACGTCCTCATCCCTCAAAAATCGTGCGTGAGTACGCCCACAACCCCGGACGACTCGCCTCAAGCCAACGTTCTACTTCTCTCATCACAGACATAGGCGGGCCGCAAGCTCACGGCAGCCTTTGTCAAAGCGGTGCTTTAAATGTAGGAAGTGTTTCTGGCGTCTGAAGACACGGGGGTCTGCACTAGGATCCAAGATGTAAACGACGGACTGCCCGTCCTTTCCGGGCCTTGTGAGCGAAGCTCAGTTGAGGGCAACCATAGGCCGAAAGAAGGGCTGTGAAGGGCGTCTTTTGTTAAAAATGCTAGGATGCGGCAAGTTGAAACGACTGTAGTATCATCTCCGTGCTGTGCGCGCCTTGGACGTGCCATGGAGAGACGGAAACGACAGGGTGAATGCTCTGCGGTCCATTTTGAAACTAAGGCTTGAAGGGAAACTTTATTTTCCTCATTGGGGTTTCGAGAGCTGCGGGCTCAGTTCTCCCTGGGAAACAGTGTTGTTGCACAGTTGCCTTTGTGATGACAAGTGAGTTTCCTGGAAGGAGATTGGATGTTGCCGTTCCTCACTAAGTGCTCCCACTTTGGCTGTCCTCAGGGAAGAGAAGAACCACACGGGGCCGCTGGCCTTAAGCTAATGTTCAGGTTTTCTCATGAACGAGGTAGGCATGCAACACACACCATGCAGCCTTAGTCCCTGGGTTTCTCGAACTCTAGGAAGCATATCAGGTTCTCTCGTGAGTCGCGGGTCTGCACGAGGATCCGAAATGGACTAAAAGGGCCTCCTGTGTCTTCCGGGAGTTGTGAGCCATGCAACCGCTGGCAGCAGCTAGATGCCGAATCATGGTCAGTGAAGGGCTTCGTCAGAGAAACACCTAGGTTGGGATAGCTTAGAAACAGCCAGCTATCAGCGTTCTGTTTATTCCTTCATGCAAAACGTGTCTGCTTTTCTGCCGAACCCAGAGCACACAAAACGTACAGTGATTCGACCCAGCCTTCAGGGAACTCGCACGTGATGCAATTTACCCCAGGCGGCCCCTGGACTTTCAGTGTGGCCTGAAAAATTTCAGGCTCTCCCTTGAAAGCCAGGTATTCTGGAGATACATTGTACACACCGGCCTCACTCACCCCTGACTTGCTAATCCTTTCACCACAATCACGACCCCGTATCACAAAGTGTATCACAAAGTTTACTCAATAAAGGGTCTAGGGGGTCAGCTGAAAGTCCAGTAGGGAGTCTGAAACTGCAGCATAAGACGCTGTGCCCTCGCCTTGGAAACTGAAGCGTGATGGGAAGTTTATTTGGCACACCGGTATGTCGACACGCGGCCTCAAGGTTACCTGATGAACAGTGTAGTGGCCTATCTTTTCTTCATTGCAGAATTGCCTTTGTGAGGACAAAGTGATCTCCCCTCCCAACCCCGCGAGGCATACGTGGCCTTTCACTCCCTGCTAGGTGCTCATCCCTCAGCGATCGTCGGTGAGTCAGCCAAACGTATAGGAGGCTGGCCACGAGATAAGGTACTGTTTTGTTCGTCACACAGATAGGCAGGCAACAGGTTCCAGGCAGCGTTTGCCAAAGCGGTGCTTTAAGTGTAGGAAGCATTTCTGGTGTCTTAGGAATGACAGGTCTGCACTGGGATCCAAGATGGACACGAGGGACCGCCCGTCGCTTCTAGGAGCTGAGAGCAGTGTTCGGCTGAGGACAACCATATGCCGAAAGAAGGGCAGTAAAGGCCTCCTTTTGCTAAACATCTAGCATGTGGCAAGTGAAACAACTCAAGTATCTCCCTTCTGACGCACTTTGGGAGTACAAACTAGAGAAAGACACAGCAGGGTGAATGCTCTGCGTGGTCCCTTTTGAAAGTAAGTCTGCGAGTGAAATTTTATTTCCCTCATCGGGATTTACAGAGCCACGGGCTCAATTCTCCCCAAGAAACACTGTTGCTGCACAGCTTCTCTTCGTAACACAATTGCCCTCGTGATGACGTGAGTTTCTAGGCAAGAAACTCGGAGGTTGCCATCCCTTGGTAGGTGGCCATCCTTCAGGAGTCTTCAGGCAATGGGCCCACCACATGGGGCCTCTAGCCTCAAGCTAACGTCCAGGTGTTCTCATGACAGACTTAGGGAAGCAACAGATTGCATAGAGCCTTAGTCCCTTGTGGTTCTTGAACTCTAGGAAGCATACCAGCTCTCTTTTGGACTCACTTGTCAGCGCTAGGTCCCAAAACGTACTGAGAAAGGACTGCCTGTGTCCTCGGGGAGCCTTGAGCCATCTACCGTCGGGAACAGCTAGATGCCGACTGATGGGCCGTGAAGGCCTTCGTTGTTTAGACACCTGGATTGCGATAGCTTGAAAGCAACCCAGTTATCAGCGTTCCATGCCTTCCTTCATGCAAAGGGTGTCTGCACTCTGGAGGAACCCTGAGCTGCACTGGAAAATACAATTAGCCTACCACTGTTCCTGGGAACTGGTCCGTGACGTCTGTCTACCTTAAGCGGCAACTACACTTTAAGTCCGGCTTCAAAACCTACAGGGTTTTCCCGAACTGGTAGATAGTCTAGAGAAGTACCGTCACCTAGGCCTAACTAAGCCCTCACCTCGATATCCTTACACCACAGTCAGGACTCCCAGCATGGCAATGGTGACTGGGGTCACAAGCCACTGTGTCCACGGGATGTACAAGAGACAGTCCGATGCGACTTGTTAATACGCTGCTTTGTCCTGCTGGAAATTGAGGCTTCCTGGGAATGTTGCTTTTCCTCATTGGAAAGTGGAGAGTTTGCGGCCCCAGTGTTACCTGCCTGGTGAACACTGTTGTTGCCAATCTTCTCATTGCTGCAGAGTCGTCTCTGGGAGGACAAGTTATCTTCCGCGAAAGCACACTTGGCTTTCAATTCCTTCCACGTCCTCATCCCTCAAAAATCGTGCGTGAGTACGCCCACAACCCCGGACGACTCGCCTCAAGCCAACGTTCTACTTCTCTCATCACAGACATAGGCGGGCCGCAAGCTCACGGCAGCCTTTGTCAAAGCGGTGCTTTAAATGTAGGAAGTGTTTCTGGCGTCTGAAGACACGGGGGTCTGCACTAGGATCCAAGATGTAAACGACGGACTGACTGCCCGTCCTTTCCGGGCCTTGTGAGCGAAGCTCAGTTGAGGGCAACCATAGGCCGAAAGAAGGGCTGTGAAGGGCGTCTTTTGTTAAAATGCTAGGATGCGGCAAGTTGAAACGACTGTAGTATCATCTCCGTGCTGTGCGCGCCTTGGACGTGCCATGGAGAGACGGAAACGACAGGGTGAATGCTCTGCGGTCCATTTTGAAACTAAGGCTTGAAGGGAAACTTTATTTTCCTCATTGGGGTTTCGAGAGCTGCGGGCTCAGTTCTCCCTGGGAAACAGTGTTGTTGCACAGTTGCCTTTGTGATGACAAGTGAGTTTCCTGGAAGGAGATTGGATGTTGCCGTTCCTCACTAAGTGCTCCCACTTTGGCTGTCCTCAGGGAAGAGAAGAACCACACGGGGCCGCTGGCCTTAAGCTAATGTTCAGGTTTTCTCATGAACGAGGTAGGCATGCAACACACACCATGCAGCCTTAGTCCCTGGGTTTCTCGAACTCTAGGAAGCATATCAGGTTCTCTCGTGAGTCGCGGGTCTGCACGAGGATCCGAAATGGACTAAAAGGGCCTCCTGTGTCTTCCGGGAGTTGTGAGCCATGCAACCGCTGGCAGCAGCTAGATGCCGAATCATGGTCAGTGAAGGGCTTCGTCAGAGAAACACCTAGGTTGGGATAGCTTAGAAACAGCCAGCTATCAGCGTTCTGTTTATTCCTTCATGCAAAACGTGTCTGCTTTTCTGCCGAACCCAGAGCACACAAAACGTACAGTGATTCGACCCAGCCTTCAGGGAACTCGCACGTGATGCAATTTACCCCAGGCGGCCCCTGGACTTTCAGTGTGGCCTGAAAAATTTCAGGCTCTCCCTTGAAAGCCAGGTATTCTGGAGATACATTGTACACACCGGCCTCACTCACCCCTGACTTGCTAATCCTTTCACCACAATCACGACCCCGTATCACAAAGTGTATCACAAAGTTTACTCAATAAAGGGTCTAGGGGGTCAGCTGAAAGTCCAGTAGGGAGTCTGAAACTGCAGCATAAGACGCTGTGCCCTCGCCTTGGAAACTGAAGCGTGATGGGAAGTTTATTTGGCACACCGGTATGTCGACACGCGGCCTCAAGGTTACCTGATGAACAGTGTAGTGGCCTATCTTTTCTTCATTGCAGAATTGCCTTTGTGAGGACAAAGTGATCTCCCCTCCCAACCCCGCGAGGCATACGTGGCCTTTCACTCCCTGCTAGGTGCTCATCCCTCAGCGATCGTCGGTGAGTCAGCCAAACGTATAGGAGGCTGGCCACGAGATAAGGTACTGTTTTGTTCGTCACACAGATAGGCAGGCAACAGGTTCCAGGCAGCGTTTGCCAAAGCGGTGCTTTAAGTGTAGGAAGCATTTCTGGTGTCTTAGGAATGACAGGTCTGCACTGGGATCCAAGATGGACACGAGGGACCGCCCGTCGCTTCTAGGAGCTGAGAGCAGTGTTCGGCTGAGGACAACCATATGCCGAAAGAAGGGCAGTAAAGGCCTCCTTTTGCTAAACATCTAGCATGTGGCAAGTGAAACAACTCAAGTATCTCCCTTCTGACGCACTTTGGGAGTACAAACTAGAGAAAGACACAGCAGGGTGAATGCTCTGCGTGGTCCCTTTTGAAAGTAAGTCTGCGAGTGAAATTTTATTTCCCTCATCGGGATTTACAGAGCCACGGGCTCAATTCTCCCCAAGAAACACTGTTGCTGCACAGCTTCTCTTCGTAACACAATTGCCCTCGTGATGACGTGAGTTTCTAGGCAAGAAACTCGGAGGTTGCCATCCCTTGGTAGGTGGCCATCCTTCAGGAGTCTTCAGGCAATGGGCCCACCACATGGGGCCTCTAGCCTCAAGCTAACGTCCAGGTGTTCTCATGACAGACTTAGGGAAGCAACAGATTGCATAGAGCCTTAGTCCCTTGTGGTTCTTGAACTCTAGGAAGCATACCAGCTCTCTTTTGGACTCACTTGTCAGCGCTAGGTCCCAAAACGTACTGAGAAAGGACTGCCTGTGTCCTCGGGGAGCCTTGAGCCATCTACCGTCGGGAACAGCTAGATGCCGACTGATGGGCCGTGAAGGCCTTCGTTGTTTAGACACCTGGATTGCGATAGCTTGAAAGCAACCCAGTTATCAGCGTTCCATGCCTTCCTTCATGCAAAGGGTGTCTGCACTCTGGAGGAACCCTGAGCTGCACTGGAAAATACAATTAGCCTACCACTGTTCCTGGGAACTGGTCCGTGACGTCTGTCTACCTTAAGCGGCAACTACACTTTAAGTCCGGCTTCAAAACCTACAGGGTTTTCCCGAACTGGTAGATAGTCTAGAGAAGTACCGTCACCTAGGCCTAACTAAGCCCTCACCTCGATATCCTTACACCAGAGTCAGGACTCCCAGCATGGCAATGGTGACTGGGGTCACAAGCCACTGTGTCCACGGGATGTACAAGAGACAGTCCGATGCGACTTGTTAATACGCTGCTTTGTCCTGCTGGAAATTGAGGCTTCCTGGGAATGTTGCTTTTCCTCATTGGAAAGTGGAGAGTTTGCGGCCCCAGTGTTACCTGCCTGGTGAACACTGTTGTTGCCAATCTTCTCATTGCTGCAGAGTCGTCTCTGGGAGGACAAGTTATCTTCCGCGAAAGCACACTTGGCTTTCAATTCCTTCCACGTCCTCATCCCTCAAAAATCGTGCGTGAGTACGCCCACAACCCCGGACGACTCGCCTCAAGCCAACGTTCTACTTCTCTCATCACAGACATAGGCGGGCCGCAAGCTCACGGCAGCCTTTGTCAAAGCGGTGCTTTAAATGTAGGAAGTGTTTCTGGCGTCTGAAGACACGGGGGTCTGCACTAGGATCCAAGATGTAAACGACGGACTGCCCGTCCTTTCCGGGCCTTGTGAGCGAAGCTCAGTTGAGGGCAACCATAGGCCGAAAGAAGGGCTGTGAAGGGCGTCTTTTGTTAAAAATGCTAGGATGCGGCAAGTTGAAACGACTGTAGTATCATCTCCGTGCTGTGCGCGCCTTGGACGTGCCATGGAGAGACGGAAACGACAGGGTGAATGCTCTGCGGTCCATTTTGAAACTAAGGCTTGAAGGGAAACTTTATTTTCCTCATTGGGGTTTCGAGAGCTGCGGGCTCAGTTCTCCCTGGGAAACAGTGTTGTTGCACAGTTGCCTTTGTGATGACAAGTGAGTTTCCTGGAAGGAGATTGGATGTTGCCGTTCCTCACTAAGTGCTCCCACTTTGGCTGTCCTCAGGGAAGAGAAGAACCACACGGGGCCGCTGGCCTTAAGCTAATGTTCAGGTTTTCTCATGAACGAGGTAGGCATGCAACACACACCATGCAGCCTTAGTCCCTGGGTTTCTCGAACTCTAGGAAGCATATCAGGTTCTCTCGTGAGTCGCGGGTCTGCACGAGGATCCGAAATGGACTAAAAGGGCCTCCTGTGTCTTCCGGGAGTTGTGAGCCATGCAACCGCTGGCAGCAGCTAGATGCCGAATCATGGTCAGTGAAGGGCTTCGTCAGAGAAACACCTAGGTTGGGATAGCTTAGAAACAGCCAGCTATCAGCGTTCTGTTTATTCCTTCATGCAAAACGTGTCTGCTTTTCTGCCGAACCCAGAGCACACAAAACGTACAGTGATTCGACCCAGCCTTCAGGGAACTCGCACGTGATGCAATTTACCCCAGGCGGCCCCTGGACTTTCAGTGTGGCCTGAAAAATTTCAGGCTCTCCCTTGAAAGCCAGGTATTCTGGAGATACATTGTACACACCGGCCTCACTCACCCCTGACTTGCTAATCCTTTCACCACAATCACGACCCCGTATCACAAAGTGTATCACAAAGTTTACTCAATAAAGGGTCTAGGGGGTCAGCTGAAAGTCCAGTAGGGAGTCTGAAACTGCAGCATAAGACGCTGTGCCCTCGCCTTGGAAACTGAAGCGTGATGGGAAGTTTATTTGGCACACCGGTATGTCGACACGCGGCCTCAAGGTTACCTGATGAACAGTGTAGTGGCCTATCTTTTCTTCATTGCAGAATTGCCTTTGTGAGGACAAAGTGATCTCCCCTCCCAACCCCGCGAGGCATACGTGGCCTTTCACTCCCTGCTAGGTGCTCATCCCTCAGCGATCGTCGGTGAGTCAGCCAAACGTATAGGAGGCTGGCCACGAGATAAGGTACTGTTTTGTTCGTCACACAGATAGGCAGGCAACAGGTTCCAGGCAGCGTTTGCCAAAGCGGTGCTTTAAGTGTAGGAAGCATTTCTGGTGTCTTAGGAATGACAGGTCTGCACTGGGATCCAAGATGGACACGAGGGACCGCCCGTCGCTTCTAGGAGCTGAGAGCAGTGTTCGGCTGAGGACAACCATATGCCGAAAGAAGGGCAGTAAAGGCCTCCTTTTGCTAAACATCTAGCATGTGGCAAGTGAAACAACTCAAGTATCTCCCTTCTGACGCACTTTGGGAGTACAAACTAGAGAAAGACACAGCAGGGTGAATGCTCTGCGTGGTCCCTTTTGAAAGTAAGTCTGCGAGTGAAATTTTATTTCCCTCATCGGGATTTACAGAGCCACGGGCTCAATTCTCCCCAAGAAACACTGTTGCTGCACAGCTTCTCTTCGTAACACAATTGCCCTCGTGATGACGTGAGTTTCTAGGCAAGAAACTCGGAGGTTGCCATCCCTTGGTAGGTGGCCATCCTTCAGGAGTCTTCAGGCAATGGGCCCACCACATGGGGCCTCTAGCCTCAAGCTAACGTCCAGGTGTTCTCATGACAGACTTAGGGAAGCAACAGATTGCATAGAGCCTTAGTCCCTTGTGGTTCTTGAACTCTAGGAAGCATACCAGCTCTCTTTTGGACTCACTTGTCAGCGCTAGGTCCCAAAACGTACTGAGAAAGGACTGCCTGTGTCCTCGGGGAGCCTTGAGCCATCTACCGTCGGGAACAGCTAGATGCCGACTGATGGGCCGTGAAGGCCTTCGTTGTTTAGACACCTGGATTGCGATAGCTTGAAAGCAACCCAGTTATCAGCGTTCCATGCCTTCCTTCATGCAAAGGGTGTCTGCACTCTGGAGGAACCCTGAGCTGCACTGGAAAATACAATTAGCCTACCACTGTTCCTGGGAACTGGTCCGTGACGTCTGTCTACCTTAAGCGGCAACTACACTTTAAGTCCGGCTTCAAAACCTACAGGGTTTTCCCGAACTGGTAGATAGTCTAGAGAAGTACCGTCACCTAGGCCTAACTAAGCCCTCACCTCGATATCCTTACACCACAGTCAGGACTCCCAGCATGGCAATGGTGACTGGGGTCACAAGCCACTGTGTCCACGGGATGTACAAGAGACAGTCCGATGCGACTTGTTAATACGCTGCTTTGTCCTGCTGGAAATTGAGGCTTCCTGGGAATGTTGCTTTTCCTCATTGGAAAGTGGAGAGTTTGCGGCCCCAGTGTTACCTGCCTGGTGAACACTGTTGTTGCCAATCTTCTCATTGCTGCAGAGTCGTCTCTGGGAGGACAAGTTATCTTCCGCGAAAGCACACTTGGCTTTCAATTCCTTCCACGTCCTCATCCCTCAAAAATCGTGCGTGAGTACGCCCACAACCCCGGACGACTCGCCTCAAGCCAACGTTCTACTTCTCTCATCACAGACATAGGCGGGCCGCAAGCTCACGGCAGCCTTTGTCAAAGCGGTGCTTTAAATGTAGGAAGTGTTTCTGGCGTCTGAAGACACGGGGGTCTGCACTAGGATCCAAGATGTAAACGACGGACTGCCCGTCCTTTCCGGGCCTTGTGAGCGAAGCTCAGTTGAGGGCAACCATAGGCCGAAAGAAGGGCTGTGAAGGGCGTCTTTTGTTAAAAATGCTAGGATGCGGCAAGTTGAAACGACTGTAGTATCATCTCCGTGCTGTGCGCGCCTTGGACGTGCCATGGAGAGACGGAAACGACAGGGTGAATGCTCTGCGGTCCATTTTGAAACTAAGGCTTGAAGGGAAACTTTATTTTCCTCATTGGGGTTTCGAGAGCTGCGGGCTCAGTTCTCCCTGGGAAACAGTGTTGTTGCACAGTTGCCTTTGTGATGACAAGTGAGTTTCCTGGAAGGAGATTGGATGTTGCCGTTCCTCACTAAGTGCTCCCACTTTGGCTGTCCTCAGGGAAGAGAAGAACCACACGGGGCCGCTGGCCTTAAGCTAATGTTCAGGTTTTCTCATGAACGAGGTAGGCATGCAACACACACCATGCAGCCTTAGTCCCTGGGTTTCTCGAACTCTAGGAAGCATATCAGGTTCTCTCGTGAGTCGCGGGTCTGCACGAGGATCCGAAATGGACTAAAAGGGCCTCCTGTGTCTTCCGGGAGTTGTGAGCCATGCAACCGCTGGCAGCAGCTAGATGCCGAATCATGGTCAGTGAAGGGCTTCGTCAGAGAAACACCTAGGTTGGGATAGCTTAGAAACAGCCAGCTATCAGCGTTCTGTTTATTCCTTCATGCAAAACGTGTCTGCTTTTCTGCCGAACCCAGAGCACACAAAACGTACAGTGATTCGACCCAGCCTTCAGGGAACTCGCACGTGATGCAATTTACCCCAGGCGGCCCCTGGACTTTCAGTGTGGCCTGAAAAATTTCAGGCTCTCCCTTGAAAGCCAGGTATTCTGGAGATACATTGTACACACCGGCCTCACTCACCCCTGACTTGCTAATCCTTTCACCACAATCACGACCCCGTATCACAAAGTGTATCACAAAGTTTACTCAATAAAGGGTCTAGGGGGTCAGCTGAAAGTCCAGTAGGGAGTCTGAAACTGCAGCATAAGACGCTGTGCCCTCGCCTTGGAAACTGAAGCGTGATGGGAAGTTTATTTGGCACACCGGTATGTCGACACGCGGCCTCAAGGTTACCTGATGAACAGTGTAGTGGCCTATCTTTTCTTCATTGCAGAATTGCCTTTGTGAGGACAAAGTGATCTCCCCTCCCAACCCCGCGAGGCATACGTGGCCTTTCACTCCCTGCTAGGTGCTCATCCCTCAGCGATCGTCGGTGAGTCAGCCAAACGTATAGGAGGCTGGCCACGAGATAAGGTACTGTTTTGTTCGTCACACAGATAGGCAGGCAACAGGTTCCAGGCAGCGTTTGCCAAAGCGGTGCTTTAAGTGTAGGAAGCATTTCTGGTGTCTTAGGAATGACAGGTCTGCACTGGGATCCAAGATGGACACGAGGGACCGCCCGTCGCTTCTAGGAGCTGAGAGCAGTGTTCGGCTGAGGACAACCATATGCCGAAAGAAGGGCAGTAAAGGCCTCCTTTTGCTAAACATCTAGCATGTGGCAAGTGAAACAACTCAAGTATCTCCCTTCTGACGCACTTTGGGAGTACAAACTAGAGAAAGACACAGCAGGGTGAATGCTCTGCGTGGTCCCTTTTGAAAGTAAGTCTGCGAGTGAAATTTTATTTCCCTCATCGGGATTTACAGAGCCACGGGCTCAATTCTCCCCAAGAAACACTGTTGCTGCACAGCTTCTCTTCGTAACACAATTGCCCTCGTGATGACGTGAGTTTCTAGGCAAGAAACTCGGAGGTTGCCATCCCTTGGTAGGTGGCCATCCTTCAGGAGTCTTCAGGCAATGGGCCCACCACATGGGGCCTCTAGCCTCAAGCTAACGTCCAGGTGTTCTCATGACAGACTTAGGGAAGCAACAGATTGCATAGAGCCTTAGTCCCTTGTGGTTCTTGAACTCTAGGAAGCATACCAGCTCTCTTTTGGACTCACTTGTCAGCGCTAGGTCCCAAAACGTACTGAGAAAGGACTGCCTGTGTCCTCGGGGAGCCTTGAGCCATCTACCGTCGGGAACAGCTAGATGCCGACTGATGGGCCGTGAAGGGCTTCGTTGTTTAGACACCTGGATTGCGATAGCTTGAAAGCAACCCAGTTATCAGCGTTCCATGCCTTCCTTCATGCAAAGGGTGTCTGCACTCTGGAGGAACCCTGAGCTGCACTGGAAAATACAATTAGCCTACCACTGTTCCTGGGAACTGGTCCGTGACGTCTGTCTACCTTAAGCGGCAACTACACTTTAAGTCCGGCTTCAAAACCTACAGGGTTTTCCCGAACTGGTAGATAGTCTAGAGAAGTACCGTCACCTAGGCCTAACTAAGCCCTCACCTCGATATCCTTACACCACAGTCAGGACTCCCAGCATGGCAATGGTGACTGGGGTCACAAGCCACTGTGTCCACGGGATGTACAAGAGACAGTCCGATGCGACTTGTTAATACGCTGCTTTGTCCTGCTGGAAATTGAGGCTTCCTGGGAATGTTGCTTTTCCTCATTGGAAAGTGGAGAGTTTGCGGCCCCAGTGTTACCTGCCTGGTGAACACTGTTGTTGCCAATCTTCTCATTGCTGCAGAGTCGTCTCTGGGAGGACAAGTTATCTTCCGCGAAAGCACACTTGGCTTTCAATTCCTTCCACGTCCTCATCCCTCAAAAATCGTGCGTGAGTACGCCCACAACCCCGGACGACTCGCCTCAAGCCAACGTTCTACTTCTCTCATCACAGACATAGGCGGGCCGCAAGCTCACGGCAGCCTTTGTCAAAGCGGTGCTTTAAATGTAGGAAGTGTTTCTGGCGTCTGAAGACACGGGGGTCTGCACTAGGATCCAAGATGTAAACGACGGACTGCCCGTCCTTTCCGGGCCTTGTGAGCGAAGCTCAGTTGAGGGCAACCATAGGCCGAAAGAAGGGCTGTGAAGGGCGTCTTTTGTTAAAAATGCTAGGATGCGGCAAGTTGAAACGACTGTAGTATCATCTCCGTGCTGTGCGCGCCTTGGACGTGCCATGGAGAGACGGAAACGACAGGGTGAATGCTCTGCGGTCCATTTTGAAACTAAGGCTTGAAGGGAAACTTTATTTTCCTCATTGGGGTTTCGAGAGCTGCGGGCTCAGTTCTCCCTGGGAAACAGTGTTGTTGCACAGTTGCCTTTGTGATGACAAGTGAGTTTCCTGGAAGGAGATTGGATGTTGCCGTTCCTCACTAAGTGCTCCCACTTTGGCTGTCCTCAGGGAAGAGAAGAACCACACGGGGCCGCTGGCCTTAAGCTAATGTTCAGGTTTTCTCATGAACGAGGTAGGCATGCAACACACACCATGCAGCCTTAGTCCCTGGGTTTCTCGAACTCTAGGAAGCATATCAGGTTCTCTCGTGAGTCGCGGGTCTGCACGAGGATCCGAAATGGACTAAAAGGGCCTCCTGTGTCTTCCGGGAGTTGTGAGCCATGCAACCGCTGGCAGCAGCTAGATGCCGAATCATGGTCAGTGAAGGGCTTCGTCAGAGAAACACCTAGGTTGGGATAGCTTAGAAACAGCCAGCTATCAGCGTTCTGTTTATTCCTTCATGCAAAACGTGTCTGCTTTTCTGCCGAACCCAGAGCACACAAAACGTACAGTGATTCGACCCAGCCTTCAGGGAACTCGCACGTGATGCAATTTACCCCAGGCGGCCCCTGGACTTTCAGTGTGGCCTGAAAAATTTCAGGCTCTCCCTTGAAAGCCAGGTATTCTGGAGATACATTGTACACACCGGCCTCACTCACCCCTGACTTGCTAATCCTTTCACCACAATCACGACCCCGTATCACAAAGTGTATCACAAAGTTTACTCAATAAAGGGTCTAGGGGGTCAGCTGAAAGTCCAGTAGGGAGTCTGAAACTGCAGCATAAGACGCTGTGCCCTCGCCTTGGAAACTGAAGCGTGATGGGAAGTTTATTTGGCACACCGGTATGTCGACACGCGGCCTCAAGGTTACCTGATGAACAGTGTAGTGGCCTATCTTTTCTTCATTGCAGAATTGCCTTTGTGAGGACAAAGTGATCTCCCCTCCCAACCCCGCGAGGCATACGTGGCCTTTCACTCCCTGCTAGGTGCTCATCCCTCAGCGATCGTCGGTGAGTCAGCCAAACGTATAGGAGGCTGGCCACGAGATAAGGTACTGTTTTGTTCGTCACACAGATAGGCAGGCAACAGGTTCCAGGCAGCGTTTGCCAAAGCGGTGCTTTAAGTGTAGGAAGCATTTCTGGTGTCTTAGGAATGACAGGTCTGCACTGGGATCCAAGATGGACACGAGGGACCGCCCGTCGCTTCTAGGAGCTGAGAGCAGTGTTCGGCTGAGGACAACCATATGCCGAAAGAAGGGCAGTAAAGGCCTCCTTTTGCTAAACATCTAGCATGTGGCAAGTGAAACAACTCAAGTATCTCCCTTCTGACGCACTTTGGGAGTACAAACTAGAGAAAGACACAGCAGGGTGAATGCTCTGCGTGGTCCCTTTTGAAAGTAAGTCTGCGAGTGAAATTTTATTTCCCTCATCGGGATTTACAGAGCCACGGGCTCAATTCTCCCCAAGAAACACTGTTGCTGCACAGCTTCTCTTCGTAACACAATTGCCCTCGTGATGACGTGAGTTTCTAGGCAAGAAACTCGGAGGTTGCCATCCCTTGGTAGGTGGCCATCCTTCAGGAGTCTTCAGGCAATGGGCCCACCACATGGGGCCTCTAGCCTCAAGCTAACGTCCAGGTGTTCTCATGACAGACTTAGGGAAGCAACAGATTGCATAGAGCCTTAGTCCCTTGTGGTTCTTGAACTCTAGGAAGCATACCAGCTCTCTTTTGGACTCACTTGTCAGCGCTAGGTCCCAAAACGTACTGAGAAAGGACTGCCTGTGTCCTCGGGGAGCCTTGAGCCATCTACCGTCGGGAACAGCTAGATGCCGACTGATGGGCCGTGAAGGCCTTCGTTGTTTAGACACCTGGATTGCGATAGCTTGAAAGCAACCCAGTTATCAGCGTTCCATGCCTTCCTTCATGCAAAGGGTGTCTGCACTCTGGAGGAACCCTGAGCTGCACTGGAAAATACAATTAGCCTACCACTGTTCCTGGGAACTGGTCCGTGACGTCTGTCTACCTTAAGCGGCAACTGCACTTTAAGTCCGGCTTCAAAACCTACAGGGTTTTCCCGAACTGGTAGATAGTCTAGAGAAGTACCGTCACCTAGGCCTAACTAAGCCCTCACCTCGATATCCTTACACCACAGTCAGGACTCCCAGCATGGCAATGGTGACTGGGGTCACAAGCCACTGTGTCCACGGGATGTACAAGAGACAGTCCGATGCGACTTGTTAATACGCTGCTTTGTCCTGCTGGAAATTGAGGCTTCCTGGGAATGTTGCTTTTCCTCATTGGAAAGTGGAGAGTTTGCGGCCCCAGTGTTACCTGCCTGGTAAACACTGTTGTTGCCAATCTTCTCATTGCTGCAGAGTCGTCTCTGGGAGGACAAGTTATCTTCCGCGAAAGCACACTTGGCTTTCAATTCCTTCCACGTCCTCATCCCTCAAAAATCGTGCGTGAGTACGCCCACAACCCCGGACGACTCGCCTCAAGCCAACGTTCTACTTCTCTCATCACAGACATAGGCGGGCCGCAAGCTCACGGCAGCCTTTGTCAAAGCGGTGCTTTAAATGTAGGAAGTGTTTCTGGCGTCTGAAGACACGGGGGTCTGCACTAGGATCCAAGATGTAAACGACGGACTGACTGCCCGTCCTTTCCGGGCCTTGTGAGCGAAGCTCAGTTGAGGGCAACCATAGGCCGAAAGAAGGGCTGTGAAGGGCGTCTTTTGTTAAAATGCTAGGATGCGGCAAGTTGAAACGACTGTAGTATCATCTCCGTGCTGTGCGCGCCTTGGACGTGCCATGGAGAGACGGAAACGACAGGGTGAATGCTCTGCGGTCCATTTTGAAACTAAGGCTTGAAGGGAAACTTTATTTTCCTCATTGGGGTTTCGAGAGCTGCGGGCTCAGTTCTCCCTGGGAAACAGTGTTGTTGCACAGTTGCCTTTGTGATGACAAGTGAGTTTCCTGGAAGGAGATTGGATGTTGCCGTTCCTCACTAAGTGCTCCCACTTTGGCTGTCCTCAGGGAAGAGAAGCACCACACGGGGCCGCTGGCCTTAAGCTAATGTTCAGGTTTTCTCATGAACGAGGTAGGCATGCAACACACACCATGCAGCCTTAGTCCCTGGGTTTCTCGAACTCTAGGAAGCATATCAGGTTCTCTCGTGAGTCGCGGGTCTGCACGAGGATCCGAAATGGACTAAAAGGGCCTCCTGTGTCTTCCGGGAGTTGTGAGCCATGCAACCGCTGGCAGCAGCTAGATGCCGAATCATGGTCAGTGAAGGGCTTCGTCAGAGAAACACCTAGGTTGGGATAGCTTAGAAACAGCCAGCTATCAGCGTTCTGTTTATTCCTTCATGCAAAACGTGTCTGCTTTTCTGCCGAACCCAGAGCACACAAAACGTACAGTGATTCGACCCAGCCTTCAGGGAACTCGCACGTGATGCAATTTACCCCAGGCGGCCCCTGGACTTTCAGTGTGGCCTGAAAAATTTCAGGCTCTCCCTTGAAAGCCAGGTATTCTGGAGATACATTGTACACACCGGCCTCACTCACCCCTGACTTGCTAATCCTTTCACCACAATCACGACCCCGTATCACAAAGTGTATCACAAAGTTTACTCAATAAAGGGTCTAGGGGGTCAGCTGAAAGTCCAGTAGGGAGTCTGAAACTGCAGCATAAGACGCTGTGCCCTCGCCTTGGAAACTGAAGCGTGATGGGAAGTTTATTTGGCACACCGGTATGTCGACACGCGGCCTCAAGGTTACCTGATGAACAGTGTAGTGGCCTATCTTTTCTTCATTGCAGAATTGCCTTTGTGAGGACAAAGTGATCTCCCCTCCCAACCCCGCGAGGCATACGTGGCCTTTCACTCCCTGCTAGGTGCTCATCCCTCAGCGATCGTCGGTGAGTCAGCCAAACGTATAGGAGGCTGGCCACGAGATAAGGTACTGTTTTGTTCGTCACACAGATAGGCAGGCAACAGGTTCCAGGCAGCGTTTGCCAAAGCGGTGCTTTAAGTGTAGGAAGCATTTCTGGTGTCTTAGGAATGACAGGTCTGCACTGGGATCCAAGATGGACACGAGGGACCGCCCGTCGCTTCTAGGAGCTGAGAGCAGTGTTCGGCTGAGGACAACCATATGCCGAAAGAAGGGCAGTAAAGGCCTCCTTTTGCTAAACATCTAGCATGTGGCAAGTGAAACAACTCAAGTATCTCCCTTCTGACGCACTTTGGGAGTACAAACTAGAGAAAGACACAGCAGGGTGAATGCTCTGCGTGGTCCCTTTTGAAAGTAAGTCTGCGAGTGAAATTTTATTTCCCTCATCGGGATTTACAGAGCCACGGGCTCAATTCTCCCCAAGAAACACTGTTGCTGCACAGCTTCTCTTCGTAACACAATTGCCCTCGTGATGACGTGAGTTTCTAGGCAAGAAACTCGGAGGTTGCCATCCCTTGGTAGGTGGCCATCCTTCAGGAGTCTTCAGGCAATGGGCCCACCACATGGGGCCTCTAGCCTCAAGCTAACGTCCAGGTGTTCTCATGACAGACTTAGGGAAGCAACAGATTGCATAGAGCCTTAGTCCCTTGTGGTTCTTGAACTCTAGGAAGCATACCAGCTCTCTTTTGGACTCACTTGTCAGCGCTAGGTCCCAAAACGTACTGAGAAAGGACTGCCTGTGTCCTCGGGGAGCCTTGAGCCATCTACCGTCGGGAACAGCTAGATGCCGACTGATGGGCCGTGAAGGCCTTCGTTGTTTAGACACCTGGATTGCGATAGCTTGAAAGCAACCCAGTTATCAGCGTTCCATGCCTTCCTTCATGCAAAGGGTGTCTGCACTCTGGAGGAACCCTGAGCTGCACTGGAAAATACAATTAGCCTACCACTGTTCCTGGGAACTGGTCCGTGACGTCTGTCTACCTTAAGCGGCAACTGCACTTTAAGTCCGGCTTCAAAACCTACAGGGTTTTCCCGAACTGGTAGATAGTCTAGAGAAGTACCGTCACCTAGGCCTAACTAAGCCCTCACCTCGATATCCTTACACCACAGTCAGGACTCCCAGCATGGCAATGGTGACTGGGGTCACAAGCCACTGTGTCCACGGGATGTACAAGAGACAGTCCGATGCGACTTGTTAATACGCTGCTTTGTCCTGCTGGAAATTGAGGCTTCCTGGGAATGTTGCTTTTCCTCATTGGAAAGTGGAGAGTTTGCGGCCCCAGTGTTACCTGCCTGGTAAACACTGTTGTTGCCAATCTTCTCATTGCTGCAGAGTCGTCTCTGGGAGGACAAGTTATCTTCCGCGAAAGCACACTTGGCTTTCAATTCCTTCCACGTCCTCATCCCTCAAAAATCGTGCGTGAGTACGCCCACAACCCCGGACGACTCGCCTCAAGCCAACGTTCTACTTCTCTCATCACAGACATAGGCGGGCCGCAAGCTCACGGCAGCCTTTGTCAAAGCGGTGCTTTAAATGTAGGAAGTGTTTCTGGCGTCTGAAGACACGGGGGTCTGCACTAGGATCCAAGATGTAAACGACGGACTGACTGCCCGTCCTTTCCGGGCCTTGTGAGCGAAGCTCAGTTGAGGGCAACCATAGGCCGAAAGAAGGGCTGTGAAGGGCGTCTTTTGTTAAAAATGCTAGGATGCGGCAAGTTGAAACGACTGTAGTATCATCTCCGTGCTGTGCGCGCCTTGGACGTGCCATGGAGAGACGGAAACGACAGGGTGAATGCTCTGCGGTCCATTTTGAAACTAAGGCTTGAAGGGAAACTTTATTTTCCTCATTGGGGTTTCGAGAGCTGCGGGCTCAGTTCTCCCTGGGAAACAGTGTTGTTGCACAGTTGCCTTTGTGATGACAAGTGAGTTTCCTGGAAGGAGATTGGATGTTGCCGTTCCTCACTAAGTGCTCCCACTTTGGCTGTCCTCAGGGAAGAGAAGAACCACACGGGGCCGCTGGCCTTAAGCTAATGTTCAGGTTTTCTCATGAACGAGGTAGGCATGCAACACACACCATGCAGCCTTAGTCCCTGGGTTTCTCGAACTCTAGGAAGCATATCAGGTTCTCTCGTGAGTCGCGGGTCTGCACGAGGATCCGAAATGGACTAAAAGGGCCTCCTGTGTCTTCCGGAAGTTGTGAGCCATGCAACCGCTGGCAGCAGCTAGATGCCGAATCATGGTCAGTGAAGGGCTTCGTCAGAGAAACACCTAGGTTGGGATAGCTTAGAAACAGCCAGCTATCAGCGTTCTGTTTATTCCTTCATGCAAAACGTGTCTGCTTTTCTGCCGAACCCAGAGCACACAAAACGTACAGTGATTCGACCCAGCCTTCAGGGAACTCGCACGTGATGCAATTTACCCCAGGCGGCCCCTGGACTTTCAGTGTGGCCTGAAAAATTTCAGGCTCTCCCTTGAAAGCCAGGTATTCTGGAGATACATTGTACACACCGGCCTCACTCACCCCTGACTTGCTAATCCTTTCACCACAATCACGACCCCGTATCACAAAGTGTATCACAAAGTTTACTCAATAAAGGGTCTAGGGGGTCAGCTGAAAGTCCAGTAGGGAGTCTGAAACTGCAGCATAAGACGCTGTGCCCTCGCCTTGGAAACTGAAGCGTGATGGGAAGTTTATTTGGCACACCGGTATGTCGACACGCGGCCTCAAGGTTACCTGATGAACAGTGTAGTGGCCTATCTTTTCTTCATTGCAGAATTGCCTTTGTGAGGACAAAGTGATCTCCCCTCCCAACCCCGCGAGGCATACGTGGCCTTTCACTCCCTGCTAGGTGCTCATCCCTCAGCGATCGTCGGTGAGTCAGCCAAACGTATAGGAGGCTGGCCACGAGATAAGGTACTGTTTTGTTCGTCACACAGATAGGCAGGCAACAGGTTCCAGGCAGCGTTTGCCAAAGCGGTGCTTTAAGTGTAGGAAGCATTTCTGGTGTCTTAGGAATGACAGGTCTGCACTGGGATCCAAGATGGACACGAGGGACCGCCCGTCGCTTCTAGGAGCTGAGAGCAGTGTTCGGCTGAGGACAACCATATGCCGAAAGAAGGGCAGTAAAGGCCTCCTTTTGCTAAACATCTAGCATGTGGCAAGTGAAACAACTCAAGTATCTCCCTTCTGACGCACTTTGGGAGTACAAACTAGAGAAAGACACAGCAGGGTGAATGCTCTGCGTGGTCCCTTTTGAAAGTAAGTCTGCGAGTGAAATTTTATTTCCCTCATCGGGATTTACAGAGCCACGGGCTCAATTCTCCCCAAGAAACACTGTTGCTGCACAGCTTCTCTTCGTAACACAATTGCCCTCGTGATGACGTGAGTTTCTAGGCAAGAAACTCGGAGGTTGCCATCCCTTGGTAGGTGGCCATCCTTCAGGAGTCTTCAGGCAATGGGCCCACCACATGGGGCCTCTAGCCTCAAGCTAACGTCCAGGTGTTCTCATGACAGACTTAGGGAAGCAACAGATTGCATAGAGCCTTAGTCCCTTGTGGTTCTTGAACTCTAGGAAGCATACCAGCTCTCTTTTGGACTCACTTGTCAGCGCTAGGTCCCAAAACGTACTGAGAAAGGACTGCCTGTGTCCTCGGGGAGCCTTGAGCCATCTACCGTCGGGAACAGCTAGATGCCGACTGATGGGCCGTGAAGGCCTTCGTTGTTTAGACACCTGGATTGCGATAGCTTGAAAGCAACCCAGTTATCAGCGTTCCATGCCTTCCTTCATGCAAAGGGTGTCTGCACTCTGGAGGAACCCTGAGCTGCACTGGAAAATACAATTAGCCTACCACTGTTCCTGGGAACTGGTCCGTGACGTCTGTCTACCTTAAGCGGCAACTGCACTTTAAGTCCGGCTTCAAAACCTACAGGGTTTTCCCGAACTGGTAGATAGTCTAGAGAAGTACCGTCACCTAGGCCTAACTAAGCCCTCACCTCGATATCCTTACACCACAGTCAGGACTCCCAGCATGGCAATGGTGACTGGGGTCACAAGCCACTGTGTCCACGGGATGTACAAGAGACAGTCCGATGCGACTTGTTAATACGCTGCTTTGTCCTGCTGGAAATTGAGGCTTCCTGGGAATGTTGCTTTTCCTCATTGGAAAGTGGAGAGTTTGCGGCCCCAGTGTTACCTGCCTGGTAAACACTGTTGTTGCCAATCTTCTCATTGCTGCAGAGTCGTCTCTGGGAGGACAAGTTATCTTCCGCGAAAGCACACTTGGCTTTCAATTCCTTCCACGTCCTCATCCCTCAAAAATCGTGCGTGAGTACGCCCACAACCCCGGACGACTCGCCTCAAGCCAACGTTCTACTTCTCTCATCACAGACATAGGCGGGCCGCAAGCTCACGGCAGCCTTTGTCAAAGCGGTGCTTTAAATGTAGGAAGTGTTTCTGGCGTCTGAAGACACGGGGGTCTGCACTAGGATCCAAGATGTAAACGACGGACTGACTGCCCGTCCTTTCCGGGCCTTGTGAGCGAAGCTCAGTCGAGGGCAACCATAGGCCGAAAGAAGGGCTGTGAAGGGCGTCTTTTGTTAAAAATGCTAGGATGCGGCAAGTTGAAACGACTGTAGTATCATCTCCGTGCTGTGCGCGCCTTGGACGTGCCATGGAGAGACGGAAACGACAGGGTGAATGCTCTGCGGTCCATTTTGAAACTAAGGCTTGAAGGGAAACTTTATTTTCCTCATTGGGGTTTCGAGAGCTGCGGGCTCAGTTCTCCCTGGGAAACAGTGTTGTTGCACAGTTGCCTTTGTGATGACAAGTGAGTTTCCTGGAAGGAGATTGGATGTTGCCGTTCCTCACTAAGTGCTCCCACTTTGGCTGTCCTCAGGGAAGAGAAGAACCACACGGGGCCGCTGGCCTTAAGCTAATGTTCAGGTTTTCTCATGAACGAGGTAGGCATGCAACACACACCATGCAGCCTTAGTCCCTGGGTTTCTCGAACTCTAGGAAGCATATCAGGTTCTCTCGTGAGTCGCGGGTCTGCACGAGGATCCGAAATGGACTAAAAGGGCCTCCTGTGTCTTCCGGGAGTTGTGAGCCATGCAACCGCTGGCAGCAGCTAGATGCCGAATCATGGTCAGTGAAGGGCTTCGTCAGAGAAACACCTAGGTTGGGATAGCTTAGAAACAGCCAGCTATCAGCGTTCTGTTTATTCCTTCATGCAAAACGTGTCTGCTTTTCTGCCGAACCCAGAGCACACAAAACGTACAGTGATTCGACCCAGCCTTCAGGGAACTCGCACGTGATGCAATTTACCCCAGGCGGCCCCTGGACTTTCAGTGTGGCCTGAAAAATTTCAGGCTCTCCCTTGAAAGCCAGGTATTCTGGAGATACATTGTACACACCGGCCTCACTCACCCCTGACTTGCTAATCCTTTCACCACAATCACGACCCCGTATCACAAAGTGTATCACAAAGTTTACTCAATAAAGGGTCTAGGGGGTCAGCTGAAAGTCCAGTAGGGAGTCTGAAACTGCAGCATAAGACGCTGTGCCCTCGCCTTGGAAACTGAAGCGTGATGGGAAGTTTATTTGGCACACCGGTATGTCGACACGCGGCCTCAAGGTTACCTGATGAACAGTGTAGTGGCCTATCTTTTCTTCATTGCAGAATTGCCTTTGTGAGGACAAAGTGATCTCCCCTCCCAACCCCGCGAGGCATACGTGGCCTTTCACTCCCTGCTAGGTGCTCATCCCTCAGCGATCGTCGGTGAGTCAGCCAAACGTATAGGAGGCTGGCCACGAGATAAGGTACTGTTTTGTTCGTCACACAGATAGGCAGGCAACAGGTTCCAGGCAGCGTTTGCCAAAGCGGTGCTTTAAGTGTAGGAAGCATTTCTGGTGTCTTAGGAATGACAGGTCTGCACTGGGATCCAAGATGGACACGAGGGACCGCCCGTCGCTTCTAGGAGCTGAGAGCAGTGTTCGGCTGAGGACAACCATATGCCGAAAGAAGGGCAGTAAAGGCCTCCTTTTGCTAAACATCTAGCATGTGGCAAGTGAAACAACTCAAGTATCTCCCTTCTGACGCACTTCGGGAGTACAAACTAGAGAAAGACACAGCAGGGTGAATGCTCTGCGTGGTCCCTTTTGAAAGTAAGTCTGCGAGTGAAATTTTATTTCCCTCATCGGGATTTACAGAGCCACGGGCTCAATTCTCCCCAAGAAACACTGTTGCTGCACAGCTTCTCTTCGTAACACAATTGCCCTCGTGATGACGTGAGTTTCTAGGCAAGAAACTCGGAGGTTGCCATCCCTTGGTAGGTGGCCATCCTTCAGGAGTCTTCAGGCAATGGGCCCACCACATGGGGCCTCTAGCCTCAAGCTAACGTCCAGGTGTTCTCATGACAGACTTAGGGAAGCAACAGATTGCATAGAGCCTTAGTCCCTTGTGGTTCTTGAACTCTAGGAAGCATACCAGCTCTCTTTTGGACTCACTTGTCAGCGCTAGGTCCCAAAACGTACTGAGAAAGGACTGCCTGTGTCCTCGGGGAGCCTTGAGCCATCTACCGTCGGGAACAGCTAGATGCCGACTGATGGGCCGTGAAGGCCTTCGTTGTTTAGACACCTGGATTGCGATAGCTTGAAAGCAACCCAGTTATCAGCGTTCCATGCCTTCCTTCATGCAAAGGGTGTCTGCACTCTGGAGGAACCCTGAGCTGCACTGGAAAATACAATTAGCCTACCACTGTTCCTGGGAACTGGTCCGTGACGTCTGTCTACCTTAAGCGGCAACTGCACTTTAAGTCCGGCTTCAAAACCTACAGGGTTTTCCCGAACTGGTAGATAGTCTAGAGAAGTACCGTCACCTAGGCCTAACTAAGCCCTCACCTCGATATCCTTACACCACAGTCAGGACTCCCAGCATGGCAATGGTGACTGGGGTCACAAGCCACTGTGTCCACGGGATGTACAAGAGACAGTCCGATGCGACTTGTTAATACGCTGCTTTGTCCTGCTGGAAATTGAGGCTTCCTGGGAATGTTGCTTTTCCTCATTGGAAAGTGGAGAGTTTGCGGCCCCAGTGTTACCTGCCTGGTAAACACTGTTGTTGCCAATCTTCTCATTGCTGCAGAGTCGTCTCTGGGAGGACAAGTTATCTTCCGCGAAAGCACACTTGGCTTTCAATTCCTTCCACGTCCTCATCCCTCAAAAATCGTGCGTGAGTACGCCCACAACCCCGGACGACTCGCCTCAAGCCAACGTTCTACTTCTCTCATCACAGACATAGGCGGGCCGCAAGCTCACGGCAGCCTTTGTCAAAGCGGTGCTTTAAATGTAGGAAGTGTTTCTGGCGTCTGAAGACACGGGGGTCTGCACTAGGATCCAAGATGTAAACGACGGACTGACTGCCCGTCCTTTCCGGGCCTTGTGAGCGAAGCTCAGTCGAGGGCAACCATAGGCCGAAAGAAGGGCTGTGAAGGGCGTCTTTTGTTAAAAATGCTAGGATGCGGCAAGTTGAAACGACTGTAGTATCATCTCCGTGCTGTGCGCGCCTTGGACGTGCCATGGAGAGACGGAAACGACAGGGTGAATGCTCTGCGGTCCATTTTGAAACTAAGGCTTGAAGGGAAACTTTATTTTCCTCATTGGGGTTTCGAGAGCTGCGGGCTCAGTTCTCCCTGGGAAACAGTGTTGTTGCACAGTTGCCTTTGTGATGACAAGTGAGTTTCCTGGAAGGAGATTGGATGTTGCCGTTCCTCACTAAGTGCTCCCACTTTGGCTGTCCTCAGGGAAGAGAAGAACCACACGGGGCCGCTGGCCTTAAGCTAATGTTCAGGTTTTCTCATGAACGAGGTAGGCATGCAACACACACCATGCAGCCTTAGTCCCTGGGTTTCTCGAACTCTAGGAAGCATATCAGGTTCTCTCGTGAGTCGCGGGTCTGCACGAGGATCCGAAATGGACTAAAAGGGCCTCCTGTGTCTTCCGGGAGTTGTGAGCCATGCAACCGCTGGCAGCAGCTAGATGCCGAATCATGGTCAGTGAAGGGCTTCGTCAGAGAAACACCTAGGTTGGGATAGCTTAGAAACAGCCAGCTATCAGCGTTCTGTTTATTCCTTCATGCAAAACGTGTCTGCTTTTCTGCCGAACCCAGAGCACACAAAACGTACAGTGATTCGACCCAGCCTTCAGGGAACTCGCACGTGATGCAATTTACCCCAGGCGGCCCCTGGACTTTCAGTGTGGCCTGAAAAATTTCAGGCTCTCCCTTGAAAGCCAGGTATTCTGGAGATACATTGTACACACCGGCCTCACTCACCCCTGACTTGCTAATCCTTTCACCACAATCACGACCCCGTATCACAAAGTGTATCACAAAGTTTACTCAATAAAGGGTCTAGGGGGTCAGCTGAAAGTCCAGTAGGGAGTCTGAAACTGCAGCATAAGACGCTGTGCCCTTGCCTTGGAAACTGAAGCGTGATGGGAAGTTTATTTGGCACACCGGTATGTCGACACGCGGCCTCAAGGTTACCTGATGAACAGTGTAGTGGCCTATCTTTTCTTCATTGCAGAATTGCCTTTGTGAGGACAAAGTGATCTCCCCTCCCAACCCCGCGAGGCATACGTGGCCTTTCACTCCCTGCTAGGTGCTCATCCCTCAGCGATCGTCGGTGAGTCAGCCAAACGTATAGGAGGCTGGCCACGAGATAAGGTACTGTTTTGTTCGTCACACAGATAGGCAGGCAACAGGTTCCAGGCAGCGTTTGCCAAAGCGGTGCTTTAAGTGTAGGAAGCATTTCTGGTGTCTTAGGAATGACAGGTCTGCACTGGGATCCAAGATGGACACGAGGGACCGCCCGTCGCTTCTAGGAGCTGAGAGCAGTGTTCGGCTGAGGACAACCATATGCCGAAAGAAGGGCAGTAAAGGCCTCCTTTTGCTAAACATCTAGCATGTGGCAAGTGAAACAACTCAAGTATCTCCCTTCTGACGCACTTTGGGAGTACAAACTAGAGAAAGACACAGCAGGGTGAATGCTCTGCGTGGTCCCTTTTGAAAGTAAGTCTGCGAGTGAAATTTTATTTCCCTCATCGGGATTTACAGAGCCACGGGCTCAATTCTCCCCAAGAAACACTGTTGCTGCACAGCTTCTCTTCGTAACACAATTGCCCTCGTGATGACGTGAGTTTCTAGGCAAGAAACTCGGAGGTTGCCATCCCTTGGTAGGTGGCCATCCTTCAGGAGTCTTCAGGCAATGGGCCCACCACATGGGGCCTCTAGCCTCAAGCTAACGTCCAGGTGTTCTCATGACAGACTTAGGGAAGCAACAGATTGCATAGAGCCTTAGTCCCTTGTGGTTCTTGAACTCTAGGAAGCATACCAGCTCTCTTTTGGACTCACTTGTCAGCGCTAGGTCCCAAAACGTACTGAGAAAGGACTGCCTGTGTCCTCGGGGAGCCTTGAGCCATCTACCGTCGGGAACAGCTAGATGCCGACTGATGGGCCGTGAAGGCCTTCGTTGTTTAGACACCTGGATTGCGATAGCTTGAAAGCAACCCAGTTATCAGCGTTCCATGCCTTCCTTCATGCAAAGGGTGTCTGCACTCTGGAGGAACCCTGAGCTGCACTGGAAAATACAATTAGCCTACCACTGTTCCTGGGAACTGGTCCGTGACGTCTGTCTACCTTAAGCGGCAACTGCACTTTAAGTCCGGCTTCAAAACCTACAGGGTTTTCCCGAACTGGTAGATAGTCTAGAGAAGTACCGTCACCTAGGCCTAACTAAGCCCTCACCTCGATATCCTTACACCACAGTCAGGACTCCCAGCATGGCAATGGTGACTGGGGTCACAAGCCACTGTGTCCACGGGATGTACAAGAGACAGTCCGATGCGACTTGTTAATACGCTGCTTTGTCCTGCTGGAAATTGAGGCTTCCTGGGAATGTTGCTTTTCCTCATTGGAAAGTGGAGAGTTTGCGGCCCCAGTGTTACCTGCCTGGTAAACACTGTTGTTGCCAATCTTCTCATTGCTGCAGAGTCGTCTCTGGGAGGACAAGTTATCTTCCGCGAAAGCACACTTGGCTTTCAATTCCTTCCACGTCCTCATCCCTCAAAAATCGTGCGTGAGTACGCCCACAACCCCGGACGACTCGCCTCAAGCCAACGTTCTACTTCTCTCATCACAGACATAGGCGGGCCGCAAGCTCACGGCAGCCTTTGTCAAAGCGGTGCTTTAAATGTAGGAAGTGTTTCTGGCGTCTGAAGACACGGGGGTCTGCACTAGGATCCAAGATGTAAACGACGGACTGCCCGTCCTTTCCGGGCCTTGTGAGCGAAGCTCGGTTGAGGGCAACCATAGGCCGAAAGAAGGGCTGTGAAGGGCGTCTTTTGTTAAAAATGCTAGGATGCGGCAAGTTGAAACGACTGTAGTATCATCTCCGTGCTGTGCGCGCCTTGGACGTGCCATGGAGAGACGGAAACGACAGGGTGAATGCTCTGCGGTCCATTTTGAAACTAAGGCTTGAAGGGAAACTTTATTTTCCTCATTGGGGTTTCGAGAGCTGCGGGCTCAGTTCTCCCTGGGAAACAGTGTTGTTGCACAGTTGCCTTTGTGATGACAAGTGAGTTTCCTGGAAGGAGATTGGATGTTGCCGTTCCTCACTAAGTGCTCCCACTTTGGCTGTCCTCAGGGAAGAGAAGAACCACACGGGGCCGCTGGCCTTAAGCTAATGTTCAGGTTTTCTCATGAACGAGGTAGGCATGCAACACACACCATGCAGCCTTAGTCCCTGGGTTTCTCGAACTCTAGGAAGCATATCAGGTTCTCTCGTGAGTCGCGGGTCTGCACGAGGATCCGAAATGGACTAAAAGGGCCTCCTGTGTCTTCCGGGAGTTGTGAGCCATGCAACCGCTGGCAGCAGCTAGATGCCGAATCATGGTCAGTGAAGGGCTTCGTCAGAGAAACACCTAGGTTGGGATAGCTTAGAAACAGCCAGCTATCAGCGTTCTGTTTATTCCTTCATGCAAAACGTGTCTGCTTTTCTGCCGAACCCAGAGCACACAAAACGTACAGTGATTCGACCCAGCCTTCAGGGAACTCGCACGTGATGCAATTTACCCCAGGCGGCCCCTGGACTTTCAGTGTGGCCTGAAAAATTTCAGGCTCTCCCTTGAAAGCCAGGTATTCTGGAGATACATTGTACACACCGGCCTCACTCACCCCTGACTTGCTAATCCTTTCACCACAATCACGACCCCGTATCACAAAGTGTATCACAAAGTTTACTCAATAAAGGGTCTAGGGGGTCAGCTGAAAGTCCAGTAGGGAGTCTGAAACTGCAGCATAAGACGCTGTGCCCTCGCCTTGGAAACTGAAGCGTGATGGGAAGTTTATTTGGCACACCGGTATGTCGACACGCGGCCTCAAGGTTACCTGATGAACAGTGTAGTGGCCTATCTTTTCTTCATTGCAGAATTGCCTTTGTGAGGACAAAGTGATCTCCCCTCCCAACCCCGCGAGGCATACGTGGCCTTTCACTCCCTGCTAGGTGCTCATCCCTCAGCGATCGTCGGTGAGTCAGCCAAACGTATAGGAGGCTGGCCACGAGATAAGGTACTGTTTTGTTCGTCACACAGATAGGCAGGCAACAGGTTCCAGGCAGCGTTTGCCAAAGCGGTGCTTTAAGTGTAGGAAGCATTTCTGGTGTCTTAGGAATGACAGGTCTGCACTGGGATCCAAGATGGACACGAGGGACCGCCCGTCGCTTCTAGGAGCTGAGAGCAGTGTTCGGCTGAGGACAACCATATGCCGAAAGAAGGGCAGTAAAGGCCTCCTTTTGCTAAACATCTAGCATGTGGCAAGTGAAACAACTCAAGTATCTCCCTTCTGACGCACTTTGGGAGTACAAACTAGAGAAAGACACAGCAGGGTGAATGCTCTGCGTGGTCCCTTTTGAAAGTAAGTCTGCGAGTGAAATTTTATTTCCCTCATCGGGATTTACAGAGCCACGGGCTCAATTCTCCCCAAGAAACACTGTTGCTGCACAGCTTCTCTTCGTAACACAATTGCCCTCGTGATGACGTGAGTTTCTAGGCAAGAAACTCGGAGGTTGCCATCCCTTGGTAGGTGGCCATCCTTCAGGAGTCTTCAGGCAATGGGCCCACCACATGGGGCCTCTAGCCTCAAGCTAACGTCCAGGTGTTCTCATGACAGACTTAGGGAAGCAACAGATTGCATAGAGCCTTAGTCCCTTGTGGTTCTTGAACTCTAGGAAGCATACCAGCTCTCTTTTGGACTCACTTGTCAGCGCTAGGTCCCAAAACGTACTGAGAAAGGACTGCCTGTGTCCTCGGGGAGCCTTGAGCCATCTACCGTCGGGAACAGCTAGATGCCGACTGATGGGCCGTGAAGGCCTTCGTTGTTTAGACACCTGGATTGCGATAGCTTGAAAGCAACCCAGTTATCAGCGTTCCATGCCTTCCTTCATGCAAAGGGTGTCTGCACTCTGGAGGAACCCTGAGCTGCACTGGAAAATACAATTAGCCTACCACTGTTCCTGGGAACTGGTCCGTGACGTCTGTCTACCTTAAGCGGCAACTGCACTTTAAGTCCGGCTTCAAAACCTACAGGGTTTTCCCGAACTGGTAGATAGTCTAGAGAAGTACCGTCACCTAGGCCTAACTAAGCCCTCACCTCGATATCCTTACACCACAGTCAGGACTCCCAGCATGGCAATGGTGACTGGGGTCACAAGCCACTGTGTCCACGGGATGTACAAGAGACAGTCCGATGCGACTTGTTAATACGCTGCTTTGTCCTGCTGGAAATTGAGGCTTCCTGGGAATGTTGCTTTTCCTCATTGGAAAGTGGAGAGTTTGCGGCCCCAGTGTTACCTGCCTGGTAAACACTGTTGTTGCCAATCTTCTCATTGCTGCAGAGTCGTCTCTGGGAGGACAAGTTATCTTCCGCGAAAGCACACTTGGCTTTCAATTCCTTCCACGTCCTCATCCCTCAAAAATCGTGCGTGAGTACGCCCACAACCCCGGACGACTCGCCTCAAGCCAACGTTCTACTTCTCTCATCACAGACATAGGCGGGCCGCAAGCTCACGGCAGCCTTTGTCAAAGCGGTGCTTTAAATGTAGGAAGTGTTTCTGGCGTCTGAAGACACGGGGGTCTGCACTAGGATCCAAGATGTAAACGACGGACTGACTGCCCGTCCTTTCCGGGCCTTGTGAGCGAAGCTCAGTCGAGGGCAACCATAGGCCGAAAGAAGGGCTGTGAAGGGCGTCTTTTGTTAAAAATGCTAGGATGCGGCAAGTTGAAACGACTGTAGTATCATCTCCGTGCTGTGCGCGCCTTGGACGTGCCATGGAGAGACGGAAACGACAGGGTGAATGCTCTGCGGTCCATTTTGAAACTAAGGCTTGAAGGGAAACTTTATTTTCCTCATTGGGGTTTCGAGAGCTGCGGGCTCAGTTCTCCCTGGGAAACAGTGTTGTTGCACAGTTGCCTTTGTGATGACAAGTGAGTTTCCTGGAAGGAGATTGGATGTTGCCGTTCCTCACTAAGTGCTCCCACTTTGGCTGTCCTCAGGGAAGAGAAGAACCACACGGGGCCGCTGGCCTTAAGCTAATGTTCAGGTTTTCTCATGAACGAGGTAGGCATGCAACACACACCATGCAGCCTTAGTCCCTGGGTTTCTCGAACTCTAGGAAGCATATCAGGTTCTCTCGTGAGTCGCGGGTCTGCACGAGGATCCGAAATGGACTAAAAGGGCCTCCTGTGTCTTCCGGGAGTTGTGAGCCATGCAACCGCTGGCAGCAGCTAGATGCCGAATCATGGTCAGTGAAGGGCTTCGTCAGAGAAACACCTAGGTTGGGATAGCTTAGAAACAGCCAGCTATCAGCGTTCTGTTTATTCCTTCATGCAAAACGTGTCTGCTTTTCTGCCGAACCCAGAGCACACAAAACGTACAGTGATTCGACCCAGCCTTCAGGGAACTCGCACGTGATGCAATTTACCCCAGGCGGCCCCTGGACTTTCAGTGTGGCCTGAAAAATTTCAGGCTCTCCCTTGAAAGCCAGGTATTCTGGAGATACATTGTACACACCGGCCTCACTCACCCCTGACTTGCTAATCCTTTCACCACAATCACGACCCCGTATCACAAAGTGTATCACAAAGTTTACTCAATAAAGGGTCTAGGGGGTCAGCTGAAAGTCCAGTAGGGAGTCTGAAACTGCAGCATAAGACGCTGTGCCCTCGCCTTGGAAACTGAAGCGTGATGGGAAGTTTATTTGGCACACCGGTATGTCGACACGCGGCCTCAAGGTTACCTGATGAACAGTGTAGTGGCCTATCTTTTCTTCATTGCAGAATTGCCTTTGTGAGGACAAAGTGATCTCCCCTCCCAACCCCGCGAGGCATACGTGGCCTTTCACTCCCTGCTAGGTGCTCATCCCTCAGCGATCGTCGGTGAGTCAGCCAAACGTATAGGAGGCTGGCCACGAGATAAGGTACTGTTTTGTTCGTCACACAGATAGGCAGGCAACAGGTTCCAGGCAGCGTTTGCCAAAGCGGTGCTTTAAGTGTAGGAAGCATTTCTGGTGTCTTAGGAATGACAGGTCTGCACTGGGATCCAAGATGGACACGAGGGACCGCCCGTCGCTTCTAGGAGCTGAGAGCAGTGTTCGGCTGAGGACAACCATATGCCGAAAGAAGGGCAGTAAAGGCCTCCTTTTGCTAAACATCTAGCATGTGGCAAGTGAAACAACTCAAGTATCTCCCTTCTGACGCACTTTGGGAGTACAAACTAGAGAAAGACACAGCAGGGTGAATGCTCTGCGTGGTCCCTTTTGAAAGTAAGTCTGCGAGTGAAATTTTATTTCCCTCATCGGGATTTACAGAGCCACGGGCTCAATTCTCCCCAAGAAACACTGTTGCTGCACAGCTTCTCTTCGTAACACAATTGCCCTCGTGATGACGTGAGTTTCTAGGCAAGAAACTCGGAGGTTGCCATCCCTTGGTAGGTGGCCATCCTTCAGGAGTCTTCAGGCAATGGGCCCACCACATGGGGCCTCTAGCCTCAAGCTAACGTCCAGGTGTTCTCATGACAGACTTAGGGAAGCAACAGATTGCATAGAGCCTTAGTCCCTTGTGGTTCTTGAACTCTAGGAAGCATACCAGCTCTCTTTTGGACTCACTTGTCAGCGCTAGGTCCCAAAACGTACTGAGAAAGGACTGCCTGTGTCCTCGGGGAGCCTTGAGCCATCTACCGTCGGGAACAGCTAGATGCCGACTGATGGGCCGTGAAGGCCTTCGTTGTTTAGACACCTGGATTGCGATAGCTTGAAAGCAACCCAGTTATCAGCGTTCCATGCCTTCCTTCATGCAAAGGGTGTCTGCACTCTGGAGGAACCCTGAGCTGCACTGGAAAATACAATTAGCCTACCACTGTTCCTGGGAACTGGTCCGTGACGTCTGTCTACCTTAAGCGGCAACTGCACTTTAAGTCCGGCTTCAAAACCTACAGGGTTTTCCCGAACTGGTAGATAGTCTAGAGAAGTACCGTCACCTAGGCCTAACTAAGCCCTCACCTCGATATCCTTACACCACAGTCAGGACTCCCAGCATGGCAATGGTGACTGGGGTCACAAGCCACTGTGTCCACGGGATGTACAAGAGACAGTCCGATGCGGCTTGTTAATACGCTGCTTTGTCCTGCTGGAAATTGAGGCTTCCTGGGAATGTTGCTTTTCCTCATTGGAAAGTGGAGAGTTTGCGGCCCCAGTGTTACCTGCCTGGTAAACACTGTTGTTGCCAATCTTCTCATTGCTGCAGAGTCGTCTCTGGGAGGACAAGTTATCTTCCGCGAAAGCACACTTGGCTTTCAATTCCTTCCACGTCCTCATCCCTCAAAAATCGTGCGTGAGTACGCCCACAACCCCGGACGACTCGCCTCAAGCCAACGTTCTACTTCTCTCATCACAGACATAGGCGGGCCGCAAGCTCACGGCAGCCTTTGTCAAAGCGGTGCTTTAAATGTAGGAAGTGTTTCTGGCGTCTGAAGACACGGGGGTCTGCACTAGGATCCAAGATGTAAACGACGGACTGACTGCCCGTCCTTTCCGGGCCTTGTGAGCGAAGCTCAGTCGAGGGCAACCATAGGCCGAAAGAAGGGCTGTGAAGGGCGTCTTTTGTTAAAAATGCTAGGATGCGGCAAGTTGAAACGACTGTAGTATCATCTCCGTGCTGTGCGCGCCTTGGACGTGCCATGGAGAGACGGAAACGACAGGGTGAATGCTCTGCGGTCCATTTTGAAACTAAGGCTTGAAGGGAAACTTTATTTTCCTCATTGGGGTTTCGAGAGCTGCGGGCTCAGTTCTCCCTGGGAAACAGTGTTGTTGCACAGTTGCCTTTGTGATGACAAGTGAGTTTCCTGGAAGGAGATTGGATGTTGCCGTTCCTCACTAAGTGCTCCCACTTTGGCTGTCCTCAGGGAAGAGAAGAACCACACGGGGCCGCTGGCCTTAAGCTAATGTTCAGGTTTTCTCATGAACGAGGTAGGCATGCAACACACACCATGCAGCCTTAGTCCCTGGGTTTCTCGAACTCTAGGAAGCATATCAGGTTCTCTCGTGAGTCGCGGGTCTGCACGAGGATCCGAAATGGACTAAAAGGGCCTCCTGTGTCTTCCGGGAGTTGTGAGCCATGCAACCGCTGGCAGCAGCTAGATGCCGAATCATGGTCAGTGAAGGGCTTCGTCAGAGAAACACCTAGGTTGGGATAGCTTAGAAACAGCCAGCTATCAGCGTTCTGTTTATTCCTTCATGCAAAACGTGTCTGCTTTTCTGCCGAACCCAGAGCACACAAAACGTACAGTGATTCGACCCAGCCTTCAGGGAACTCGCACGTGATGCAATTTACCCCAGGCGGCCCCTGGACTTTCAGTGTGGCCTGAAAAATTTCAGGCTCTCCCTTGAAAGCCAGGTATTCTGGAGATACATTGTACACACCGGCCTCACTCACCCCTGACTTGCTAATCCTTTCACCACAATCACGACCCCGTATCACAAAGTGTATCACAAAGTTTACTCAATAAAGGGTCTAGGGGGTCAGCTGAAAGTCCAGTAGGGAGTCTGAAACTGCAGCATAAGACGCTGTGCCCTCGCCTTGGAAACTGAAGCGTGATGGGAAGTTTATTTGGCACACCGGTATGTCGACACGCGGCCTCAAGGTTACCTGATGAACAGTGTAGTGGCCTATCTTTTCTTCATTGCAGAATTGCCTTTGTGAGGACAAAGTGATCTCCCCTCCCAACCCCGCGAGGCATACGTGGCCTTTCACTCCCTGCTAGGTGCTCATCCCTCAGCGATCGTCGGTGAGTCAGCCAAACGTATAGGAGGCTGGCCACGAGATAAGGTACTGTTTTGTTCGTCACACAGATAGGCAGGCAACAGGTTCCAGGCAGCGTTTGCCAAAGCGGTGCTTTAAGTGTAGGAAGCATTTCTGGTGTCTTAGGAATGACAGGTCTGCACTGGGATCCAAGATGGACACGAGGGACCGCCCGTCGCTTCTAGGAGCTGAGAGCAGTGTTCGGCTGAGGACAACCATATGCCGAAAGAAGGGCAGTAAAGGCCTCCTTTTGCTAAACATCTAGCATGTGGCAAGTGAAACAACTCAAGTATCTCCCTTCTGACGCACTTTGGGAGTACAAACTAGAGAAAGACACAGCAGGGTGAATGCTCTGCGTGGTCCCTTTTGAAAGTAAGTCTGCGAGTGAAATTTTATTTCCCTCATCGGGATTTACAGAGCCACGGGCTCAATTCTCCCCAAGAAACACTGTTGCTGCACAGCTTCTCTTCGTAACACAATTGCCCTCGTGATGACGTGAGTTTCTAGGCAAGAAACTCGGAGGTTGCCATCCCTTGGTAGGTGGCCATCCTTCAGGAGTCTTCAGGCAATGGGCCCACCACATGGGGCCTCTAGCCTCAAGCTAACGTCCAGGTGTTCTCATGACAGACTTAGGGAAGCAACAGATTGCATAGAGCCTTAGTCCCTTGTGGTTCTTGAACTCTAGGAAGCATACCAGCTCTCTTTTGGACTCACTTGTCAGCGCTAGGTCCCAAAACGTACTGAGAAAGGACTGCCTGTGTCCTCGGGGAGCCTTGAGCCATCTACCGTCGGGAACAGCTAGATGCCGACTGATGGGCCGTGAAGGCCTTCGTTGTTTAGACACCTGGATTGCGATAGCTTGAAAGCAACCCAGTTATCAGCGTTCCATGCCTTCCTTCATGCAAAGGGTGTCTGCACTCTGGAGGAACCCTGAGCTGCACTGGAAAATACAATTAGCCTACCACTGTTCCTGGGAACTGGTCCGTGACGTCTGTCTACCTTAAGCGGCAACTGCACTTTAAGTCCGGCTTCAAAACCTACAGGGTTTTCCCGAACTGGTAGATAGTCTAGAGAAGTACCGTCACCTAGGCCTAACTAAGCCCTCACCTCGATATCCTTACACCACAGTCAGGACTCCCAGCATGGCAATGGTGACTGGGGTCACAAGCCACTGTGTCCACGGGATGTACAAGAGACAGTCCGATGCGACTTGTTAATACGCTGCTTTGTCCTGCTGGAAATTGAGGCTTCCTGGGAATGTTGCTTTTCCTCATTGGAAAGTGGAGAGTTTGCGGCCCCAGTGTTACCTGCCTGGTAAACACTGTTGTTGCCAATCTTCTCATTGCTGCAGAGTCGTCTCTGGGAGGACAAGTTATCTTCCGCGAAAGCACACTTGGCTTTCAATTCCTTCCACGTCCTCATCCCTCAAAAATCGTGCGTGAGTACGCCCACAACCCCGGACGACTCGCCTCAAGCCAACGTTCTACTTCTCTCATCACAGACATAGGCGGGCCGCAAGCTCACGGCAGCCTTTGTCAAAGCGGTGCTTTAAATGTAGGAAGTGTTTCTGGCGTCTGAAGACACGGGGGTCTGCACTAGGATCCAAGATGTAAACGACGGACTGACTGCCCGTCCTTTCCGGGCCTTGTGAGCGAAGCTCAGTCGAGGGCAACCATAGGCCGAAAGAAGGGCTGTGAAGGGCGTCTTTTGTTAAAAATGCTAGGATGCGGCAAGTTGAAACGACTGTAGTATCATCTCCGTGCTGTGCGCGCCTTGGACGTGCCATGGAGAGACGGAAACGACAGGGTGAATGCTCTGCGGTCCATTTTGAAACTAAGGCTTGAAGGGAAACTTTATTTTCCTCATTGGGGTTTCGAGAGCTGCGGGCTCAGTTCTCCCTGGGAAACAGTGTTGTTGCACAGTTGCCTTTGTGATGACAAGTGAGTTTCCTGGAAGGAGATTGGATGTTGCCGTTCCTCACTAAGTGCTCCCACTTTGGCTGTCCTCAGGGAAGAGAAGAACCACACGGGGCCGCTGGCCTTAAGCTAATGTTCAGGTTTTCTCATGAACGAGGTAGGCATGCAACACACACCATGCAGCCTTAGTCCCTGGGTTTCTCGAACTCTAGGAAGCATATCAGGTTCTCTCGTGAGTCGCGGGTCTGCACGAGGATCCGAAATGGACTAAAAGGGCCTCCTGTGTCTTCCGGGAGTTGTGAGCCATGCAACCGCTGGCAGCAGCTAGATGCCGAATCATGGTCAGTGAAGGGCTTCGTCAGAGAAACACCTAGGTTGGGATAGCTTAGAAACAGCCAGCTATCAGCGTTCTGTTTATTCCTTCATGCAAAACGTGTCTGCTTTTCTGCCGAACCCAGAGCACACAAAACGTACAGTGATTCGACCCAGCCTTCAGGGAACTCGCACGTGATGCAATTTACCCCAGGCGGCCCCTGGACTTTCAGTGTGGCCTGAAAAATTTCAGGCTCTCCCTTGAAAGCCAGGTATTCTGGAGATACATTGTACACACCGGCCTCACTCACCCCTGACTTGCTAATCCTTTCACCACAATCACGACCCCGTATCACAAAGTGTATCACAAAGTTTACTCAATAAAGGGTCTAGGGGGTCAGCTGAAAGTCCAGTAGGGAGTCTGAAACTGCAGCATAAGACGCTGTGCCCTCGCCTTGGAAACTGAAGCGTGATGGGAAGTTTATTTGGCACACCGGTATGTCGACACGCGGCCTCAAGGTTACCTGATGAACAGTGTAGTGGCCTATCTTTTCTTCATTGCAGAATTGCCTTTGTGAGGACAAAGTGATCTCCCCTCCCAACCCCGCGAGGCATACGTGGCCTTTCACTCCCTGCTAGGTGCTCATCCCTCAGCGATCGTCGGTGAGTCAGCCAAACGTATAGGAGGCTGGCCACGAGATAAGGTACTGTTTTGTTCGTCACACAGATAGGCAGGCAACAGGTTCCAGGCAGCGTTTGCCAAAGCGGTGCTTTAAGTGTAGGAAGCATTTCTGGTGTCTTAGGAATGACAAGTCTGCACTGGGATCCAAGATGGACACGAGGGACCGCCCGTCGCTTCTAGGAGCTGAGAGCAGTGTTCGGCTGAGGACAACCATATGCCGAAAGAAGGGCAGTAAAGGCCTCCTTTTGCTAAACATCTAGCATGTGGCAAGTGAAACAACTCAAGTATCTCCCTTCTGACGCACTTTGGGAGTACAAACTAGAGAAAGACACAGCAGGGTGAATGCTCTGCGTGGTCCCTTTTGAAAGTAAGTCTGCGAGTGAAATTTTATTTCCCTCATCGGGATTTACAGAGCCACGGGCTCAATTCTCCCCAAGAAACACTGTTGCTGCACAGCTTCTCTTCGTAACACAATTGCCCTCGTGATGACGTGAGTTTCTAGGCAAGAAACTCGGAGGTTGCCATCCCTTGGTAGGTGGCCATCCTTCAGGAGTCTTCAGGCAATGGGCCCACCACATGGGGCCTCTAGCCTCAAGCTAACGTCCAGGTGTTCTCATGACAGACTTAGGGAAGCAACAGATTGCATAGAGCCTTAGTCCCTTGTGGTTCTTGAACTCTAGGAAGCATACCAGCTCTCTTTTGGACTCACTTGTCAGCGCTAGGTCCCAAAACGTACTGAGAAAGGACTGCCTGTGTCCTCGGGGAGCCTTGAGCCATCTACCGTCGGGAACAGCTAGATGCCGACTGATGGGCCGTGAAGGCCTTCGTTGTTTAGACACCTGGATTGCGATAGCTTGAAAGCAACCCAGTTATCAGCGTTCCATGCCTTCCTTCATGCAAAGGGTGTCTGCACTCTGGAGGAACCCTGAGCTGCACTGGAAAATACAATTAGCCTACCACTGTTCCTGGGAACTGGTCCGTGACGTCTGTCTACCTTAAGCGGCAACTGCACTTTAAGTCCGGCTTCAAAACCTACAGGGTTTTCCCGAACTGGTAGATAGTCTAGAGAAGTACCGTCACCTAGGCCTAACTAAGCCCTCACCTCGATATCCTTACACCACAGTCAGGACTCCCAGCATGGCAATGGTGACTGGGGTCACAAGCCACTGTGTCCACGGGATGTACAAGAGACAGTCCGATGCGACTTGTTAATACGCTGCTTTGTCCTGCTGGAAATTGAGGCTTCCTGGGAATGTTGCTTTTCCTCATTGGAAAGTGGAGAGTTTGCGGCCCCAGTGTTACCTGCCTGGTAAACACTGTTGTTGCCAATCTTCTCATTGCTGCAGAGTCGTCTCTGGGAGGACAAGTTATCTTCCGCGAAAGCACACTTGGCTTTCAATTCCTTCCACGTCCTCATCCCTCAAAAATCGTGCGTGAGTACGCCCACAACCCCGGACGACTCGCCTCAAGCCAACGTTCTACTTCTCTCATCACAGACATAGGCGGGCCGCAAGCTCACGGCAGCCTTTGTCAAAGCGGTGCTTTAAATGTAGGAAGTGTTTCTGGCGTCTGAAGACACGGGGGTCTGCACTAGGATCCAAGATGTAAACGACGGACTGCCCGTCCTTTCCGGGCCTTGTGAGCGAAGCTCAGTTGAGGGCAACCATAGGCCGAAAGAAGGGCTGTGAAGGGCGTCTTTTGTTAAAAATGCTAGGATGCGGCAAGTTGAAACGACTGTAGTATCATCTCCGTGCTGTGCGCGCCTTGGACGTGCCATGGAGAGACGGAAACGACAGGGTGAATGCTCTGCGGTCCATTTTGAAACTAAGGCTTGAAGGGAAACTTTATTTTCCTCATTGGGGTTTCGAGAGCTGCGGGCTCAGTTCTCCCTGGGAAACAGTGTTGTTGCACAGTTGCCTTTGTGATGACAAGTGAGTTTCCTGGAAGGAGATTGGATGTTGCCGTTCCTCACTAAGTGCTCCCACTTTGGCTGTCCTCAGGGAAGAGAAGAACCACACGGGGCCGCTGGCCTTAAGCTAATGTTCAGGTTTTCTCATGAACGAGGTAGGCATGCAACACACACCATGCAGCCTTAGTCCCTGGGTTTCTCGAACTCTAGGAAGCATATCAGGTTCTCTCGTGAGTCGCGGGTCTGCACGAGGATCCGAAATGGACTAAAAGGGCCTCCTGTGTCTTCCGGGAGTTGTGAGCCATGCAACCGCTGGCAGCAGCTAGATGCCGAATCATGGTCAGTGAAGGGCTTCGTCAGAGAAACACCTAGGTTGGGATAGCTTAGAAACAGCCAGCTATCAGCGTTCTGTTTATTCCTTCATGCAAAACGTGTCTGCTTTTCTGCCGAACCCAGAGCACACAAAACGTACAGTGATTCGACCCAGCCTTCAGGGAACTCGCACGTGATGCAATTTACCCCAGGCGGCCCCTGGACTTTCAGTGTGGCCTGAAAAATTTCAGGCTCTCCCTTGAAAGCCAGGTATTCTGGAGATACATTGTACACACCGGCCTCACTCACCCCTGACTTGCTAATCCTTTCACCACAATCACGACCCCGTATCACAAAGTGTATCACAAAGTTTACTCAATAAAGGGTCTAGGGGGTCAGCTGAAAGTCCAGTAGGGAGTCTGAAACTGCAGCATAAGACGCTGTGCCCTCGCCTTGGAAACTGAAGCGTGATGGGAAGTTTATTTGGCACACCGGTATGTCGACACGCGGCCTCAAGGTTACCTGATGAACAGTGTAGTGGCCTATCTTTTCTTCATTGCAGAATTGCCTTTGTGAGGACAAAGTGATCTCCCCTCCCAACCCCGCGAGGCATACGTGGCCTTTCACTCCCTGCTAGGTGCTCATCCCTCAGCGATCGTCGGTGAGTCAGCCAAACGTATAGGAGGCTGGCCACGAGATAAGGTACTGTTTTGTTCGTCACACAGATAGGCAGGCAACAGGTTCCAGGCAGCGTTTGCCAAAGCGGTGCTTTAAGTGTAGGAAGCATTTCTGGTGTCTTAGGAATGACAGGTCTGCACTGGGATCCAAGATGGACACGAGGGACCGCCCGTCGCTTCTAGGAGCTGAGAGCAGTGTTCGGCTGAGGACAACCATATGCCGAAAGAAGGGCAGTAAAGGCCTCCTTTTGCTAAACATCTAGCATGTGGCAAGTGAAACAACTCAAGTATCTCCCTTCTGACGCACTTTGGGAGTACAAACTAGAGAAAGACACAGCAGGGTGAATGCTCTGCGTGGTCCCTTTTGAAAGTAAGTCTGCGAGTGAAATTTTATTTCCCTCATCGGGATTTACAGAGCCACGGGCTCAATTCTCCCCAAGAAACACTGTTGCTGCACAGCTTCTCTTCGTAACACAATTGCCCTCGTGATGACGTGAGTTTCTAGGCAAGAAACTCGGAGGTTGCCATCCCTTGGTAGGTGGCCATCCTTCAGGAGTCTTCAGGCAATGGGCCCACCACATGGGACCTCTAGCCTCAAGCTAACGTCCAGGTGTTCTCATGACAGACTTAGGGAAGCAACAGATTGCATAGAGCCTTAGTCCCTTGTGGTTCTTGAACTCTAGGAAGCATACCAGCTCTCTTTTGGACTCACTTGTCAGCGCTAGGTCCCAAAACGTACTGAGAAAGGACTGCCTGTGTCCTCGGGGAGCCTTGAGCCATCTACCGTCGGGAACAGCTAGATGCCGACTGATGGGCCGTGAAGGCCTTCGTTGTTTAGACACCTGGATTGCGATAGCTTGAAAGCAACCCAGTTATCAGCGTTCCATGCCTTCCTTCATGCAAAGGGTGTCTGCACTCTGGAGGAACCCTGAGCTGCACTGGAAAATACAATTAGCCTACCACTGTTCCTGGGAACTGGTCCGTGACGTCTGTCTACCTTAAGCGGCAACTGCACTTTAAGTCCGGCTTCAAAACCTACAGGGTTTTCCCGAACTGGTAGATAGTCTAGAGAAGTACCGTCACCTAGGCCTAACTAAGCCCTCACCTCGATATCCTTACACCACAGTCAGGACTCCCAGCATGGCAATGGTGACTGGGGTCACAAGCCACTGTGTCCACGGGATGTACAAGAGACAGTCCGATGCGACTTGTTAATACGCTGCTTTGTCCTGCTGGAAATTGAGGCTTCCTGGGAATGTTGCTTTTCCTCATTGGAAAGTGGAGAGTTTGCGGCCCCAGTGTTACCTGCCTGGTAAACACTGTTGTTGCCAATCTTCTCATTGCTGCAGAGTCGTCTCTGGGAGGACAAGTTATCTTCCGCGAAAGCACACTTGGCTTTCAATTCCTTCCACGTCCTCATCCCTCAAAAATCGTGCGTGAGTACGCCCACAACCCCGGACGACTCGCCTCAAGCCAACGTTCTACTTCTCTCATCACAGACATAGGCGGGCCGCAAGCTCACGGCAGCCTTTGTCAAAGCGGTGCTTTAAATGTAGGAAGTGTTTCTGGCGTCTGAAGACACGGGGGTCTGCACTAGGATCCAAGATGTAAACGACGGACTGCCCGTCCTTTCCGGGCCTTGTGAGCGAAGCTCAGTTGAGGGCAACCATAGGCCGAAAGAAGGGCTGTGAAGGGCGTCTTTTGTTAAAAATGCTAGGATGCGGCAAGTTGAAACGACTGTAGTATCATCTCCGTGCTGTGCGCGCCTTGGACGTGCCATGGAGAGACGGAAACGACAGGGTGAATGCTCTGCGGTCCATTTTGAAACTAAGGCTTGAAGGGAAACTTTATTTTCCTCATTGGGGTTTCGAGAGCTGCGGGCTCAGTTCTCCCTGGGAAACAGTGTTGTTGCACAGTTGCCTTTGTGATGACAAGTGAGTTTCCTGGAAGGAGATTGGATGTTGCCGTTCCTCACTAAGTGCTCCCACTTTGGCTGTCCTCAGGGAAGAGAAGAACCACACGGGGCCGCTGGCCTTAAGCTAATGTTCAGGTTTTCTCATGAACGAGGTAGGCATGCAACACACACCATGCAGCCTTAGTCCCTGGGTTTCTCGAACTCTAGGAAGCATATCAGGTTCTCTCGTGAGTCGCGGGTCTGCACGAGGATCCGAAATGGACTAAAAGGGCCTCCTGTGTCTTCCGGGAGTTGTGAGCCATGCAACCGCTGGCAGCAGCTAGATGCCGAATCATGGTCAGTGAAGGGCTTCGTCAGAGAAACACCTAGGTTGGGATAGCTTAGAAACAGCCAGCTATCAGCGTTCTGTTTATTCCTTCATGCAAAACGTGTCTGCTTTTCTGCCGAACCCAGAACACACAAAACGTACAGTGATTCGACCCAGCCTTCAGGGAACTCGCACGTGATGCAATTTACCCCAGGCGGCCCCTGGACTTTCAGTGTGGCCTGAAAAATTTCAGGCTCTCCCTTGAAAGCCAGGTATTCTGGAGATACATTGTACACACCGGCCTCACTCACCCCTGACTTGCTAATCCTTTCACCACAATCACGACCCCGTATCACAAAGTGTATCACAAAGTTTACTCAATAAAGGGTCTAGGGGGTCAGCTGAAAGTCCAGTAGGGAGTCTGAAACTGCAGCATAAGACGCTGTGCCCTCGCCTTGGAAACTGAAGCGTGATGGGAAGTTTATTTGGCACACCGGTATGTCGACACGCGGCCTCAAGGTTACCTGATGAACAGTGTAGTGGCCTATCTTTTCTTCATTGCAGAATTGCCTTTGTGAGGACAAAGTGATCTCCCCTCCCAACCCCGCGAGGCATACGTGGCCTTTCACTCCCTGCTAGGTGCTCATCCCTCAGCGATCGTCGGTGAGTCAGCCAAACGTATAGGAGGCTGGCCACGAGATAAGGTACTGTTTTGTTCGTCACACAGATAGGCAGGCAACAGGTTCCAGGCAGCGTTTGCCAAAGCGGTGCTTTAAGTGTAGGAAGCATTTCTGGTGTCTTAGGAATGACAGGTCTGCACTGGGATCCAAGATGGACACGAGGGACCGCCCGTCGCTTCTAGGAGCTGAGAGCAGTGTTCGGCTGAGGACAACCATATGCCGAAAGAAGGGCAGTAAAGGCCTCCTTTTGCTAAACATCTAGCATGTGGCAAGTGAAACAACTCAAGTATCTCCCTTCTGACGCACTTTGGGAGTACAAACTAGAGAAAGACACAGCAGGGTGAATGCTCTGCGTGGTCCCTTTTGAAAGTAAGTCTGCGAGTGAAATTTTATTTCCCTCATCGGGATTTACAGAGCCACGGGCTCAATTCTCCCCAAGAAACACTGTTGCTGCACAGCTTCTCTTCGTAACACAATTGCCCTCGTGATGACGTGAGTTTCTAGGCAAGAAACTCGGAGGTTGCCATCCCTTGGTAGGTGGCCATCCTTCAGGAGTCTTCAGGCAATGGGCCCACCACATGGGGCCTCTAGCCTCAAGCTAACGTCCAGGTGTTCTCATGACAGACTTAGGGAAGCAACAGATTGCATAGAGCCTTAGTCCCTTGTGGTTCTTGAACTCTAGGAAGCATACCAGCTCTCTTTTGGACTCACTTGTCAGCGCTAGGTCCCAAAACGTACTGAGAAAGGACTGCCTGTGTCCTCGGGGAGCCTTGAGCCATCTACCGTCGGGAACAGCTAGATGCCGACTGATGGGCCGTGAAGGCCTTCGTTGTTTAGACACCTGGATTGCGATAGCTTGAAAGCAACCCAGTTATCAGCGTTCCATGCCTTCCTTCATGCAAAGGGTGTCTGCACTCTGGAGGAACCCTGAGCTGCACTGGAAAATACAATTAGCCTACCACTGTTCCTGGGAACTGGTCCGTGACGTCTGTCTACCTTAAGCGGCAACTGCACTTTAAGTCCGGCTTCAAAACCTACAGGGTTTTCCCGAACTGGTAGATAGTCTAGAGAAGTACCGTCACCTAGGCCTAACTAAGCCCTCACCTCGATATCCTTACACCACAGTCAGGACTCCCAGCATGGCAATGGTGACTGGGGTCACAAGCCACTGTGTCCACGGGATGTACAAGAGACAGTCCGATGCGACTTGTTAATACGCTGCTTTGTCCTGCTGGAAATTGAGGCTTCCTGGGAATGTTGCTTTTCCTCATTGGAAAGTGGAGAGTTTGCGGCCCCAGTGTTACCTGCCTGGTAAACACTGTTGTTGCCAATCTTCTCATTGCTGCAGAGTCGTCTCTGGGAGGACAAGTTATCTTCCGCGAAAGCACACTTGGCTTTCAATTCCTTCCACGTCCTCATCCCTCAAAAATCGTGCGTGAGTACGCCCACAACCCCGGACGACTCGCCTCAAGCCAACGTTCTACTTCTCTCATCACAGACATAGGCGGGCCGCAAGCTCACGGCAGCCTTTGTCAAAGCGGTGCTTTAAATGTAGGAAGTGTTTCTGGCGTCTGAAGACACGGGGGTCTGCACTAGGATCCAAGATGTAAACGACGGACTGCCCGTCCTTTCCGGGCCTTGTGAGCGAAGCTCAGTCGAGGGCAACCATAGGCCGAAAGAAGGGCTGTGAAGGGCGTCTTTTGTTAAAAATGCTAGGATGCGGCAAGTTGAAACGACTGTAGTATCATCTCCGTGCTGTGCGCGCCTTGGACGTGCCATGGAGAGACGGAAACGACAGGGTGAATGCTCTGCGGTCCATTTTGAAACTAAGGCTTGAAGGGAAACTTTATTTTCCTCATTGGGGTTTCGAGAGCTGCGGGCTCAGTTCTCCCTGGGAAACAGTGTTGTTGCACAGTTGCCTTTGTGATGACAAGTGAGTTTCCTGGAAGGAGATTGGATGTTGCCGTTCCTCACTAAGTGCTCCCACTTTGGCTGTCCTCAGGGAAGAGAAGAACCACACGGGGCCGCTGGCCTTAAGCTAATGTTCAGGTTTTCTCATGAACGAGGTAGGCATGCAACACACACCATGCAGCCTTAGTCCCTGGGTTTCTCGAACTCTAGGAAGCATATCAGGTTCTCTCGTGAGTCGCGGGTCTGCACGAGGATCCGAAATGGACTAAAAGGGCCTCCTGTGTCTTCCGGGAGTTGTGAGCCATGCAACCGCTGGCAGCAGCTAGATGCCGAATCATGGTCAGTGAAGGGCTTCGTCAGAGAAACACCTAGGTTGGGATAGCTTAGAAACAGCCAGCTATCAGCGTTCTGTTTATTCCTTCATGCAAAACGTGTCTGCTTTTCTGCCGAACCCAGAGCACACAAAACGTACAGTGATTCGACCCAGCCTTCAGGGAACTCGCACGTGATGCAATTTACCCCAGGCGGCCCCTGGACTTTCAGTGTGGCCTGAAAAATTTCAGGCTCTCCCTTGAAAGCCAGGTATTCTGGAGATACATTGTACACACCGGCCTCACTCACCCCTGACTTGCTAATCCTTTCACCACAATCACGACCCCGTATCACAAAGTGTATCACAAAGTTTACTCAATAAAGGGTCTAGGGGGTCAGCTGAAAGTCCAGTAGGGAGTCTGAAACTGCAGCATAAGACGCTGTGCCCTCGCCTTGGAAACTGAAGCGTGATGGGAAGTTTATTTGGCACACCGGTATGTCGACACGCGGCCTCAAGGTTACCTGATGAACAGTGTAGTGGCCTATCTTTTCTTCATTGCAGAATTGCCTTTGTGAGGACAAAGTGATCTCCCCTCCCAACCCCGCGAGGCATACGTGGCCTTTCACTCCCTGCTAGGTGCTCATCCCTCAGCGATCGTCGGTGAGTCAGCCAAACGTATAGGAGGCTGGCCACGAGATAAGGTACTGTTTTGTTCGTCACACAGATAGGCAGGCAACAGGTTCCAGGCAGCGTTTGCCAAAGCGGTGCTTTAAGTGTAGGAAGCATTTCTGGTGTCTTAGGAATGACAGGTCTGCACTGGGATCCAAGATGGACACGAGGGACCGCCCGTCGCTTCTAGGAGCTGAGAGCAGTGTTCGGCTGAGGACAACCATATGCCGAAAGAAGGGCAGTAAAGGCCTCCTTTTGCTAAACATCTAGCATGTGGCAAGTGAAACAACTCAAGTATCTCCCTTCTGACGCACTTTGGGAGTACAAACTAGAGAAAGACACAGCAGGGTGAATGCTCTGCGTGGTCCCTTTTGAAAGTAAGTCTGCGAGTGAAATTTTATTTCCCTCATCGGGATTTACAGAGCCACGGGCTCAATTCTCCCCAAGAAACACTGTTGCTGCACAGCTTCTCTTCGTAACACAATTGCCCTCGTGATGACGTGAGTTTCTAGGCAAGAAACTCGGAGGTTGCCATCCCTTGGTAGGTGGCCATCCTTCAGGAGTCTTCAGGCAATGGGCCCACCACATGGGACCTCTAGCCTCAAGCTAACGTCCAGGTGTTCTCATGACAGACTTAGGGAAGCAACAGATTGCATAGAGCCTTAGTCCCTTGTGGTTCTTGAACTCTAGGAAGCATACCAGCTCTCTTTTGGACTCACTTGTCAGCGCTAGGTCCCAAAACGTACTGAGAAAGGACTGCCTGTGTCCTCGGGGAGCCTTGAGCCATCTACCGTCGGGAACAGCTAGATGCCGACTGATGGGCCATGAAGGCCTTCGTTGTTTAGACACCTGGATTGCGATAGCTTGAAAGCAACCCAGTTATCAGCGTTCCATGCCTTCCTTCATGCAAAGGGTGTCTGCACTCTGGAGGAACCCTGAGCTGCACTGGAAAATACAATTAGCCTACCACTGTTCCTGGGAACTGGTCCGTGACGTCTGTCTACCTTAAGCGGCAACTGCACTTTAAGTCCGGCTTCAAAACCTACAGGGTTTTCCCGAACTGGTAGATAGTCTAGAGAAGTACCGTCACCTAGGCCTAACTAAGCCCTCACCTCGATATCCTTACACCACAGTCAGGACTCCCAGCATGGCAATGGTGACTGGGGTCACAAGCCACTGTGTCCACGGGATGTACAAGAGACAGTCCGATGCGACTTGTTAATACGCTGCTTTGTCCTGCTGGAAATTGAGGCTTCCTGGGAATGTTGCTTTTCCTCATTGGAAAGTGGAGAGTTTGCGGCCCCAGTGTTACCTGCCTGGTAAACACTGTTGTTGCCAATCTTCTCATTGCTGCAGAGTCGTCTCTGGGAGGACAAGTTATCTTCCGCGAAAGCACACTTGGCTTTCAATTCCTTCCACGTCCTCATCCCTCAAAAATCGTGCGTGAGTACGCCCACAACCCCGGACGACTCGCCTCAAGCCAACGTTCTACTTCTCTCATCACAGACATAGGCGGGCCGCAAGCTCACGGCAGCCTTTGTCAAAGCGGTGCTTTAAATGTAGGAAGTGTTTCTGGCGTCTGAAGACACGGGGGTCTGCACTAGGATCCAAGATGTAAACGACGGACTGCCCGTCCTTTCCGGGCCTTGTGAGCGAAGCTCGGTTGAGGGCAACCATAGGCCGAAAGAAGGGCTGTGAAGGGCGTCTTTTGTTAAAAATGCTAGGATGCGGCAAGTTGAAACGACTGTAGTATCATCTCCGTGCTGTGCGCGCCTTGGACGTGCCATGGAGAGACGGAAACGACAGGGTGAATGCTCTGCGGTCCATTTTGAAACTAAGGCTTGAAGGGAAACTTTATTTTCCTCATTGGGGTTTCGAGAGCTGCGGGCTCAGTTCTCCCTGGGAAACAGTGTTGTTGCACAGTTGCCTTTGTGATGACAAGTGAGTTTCCTGGAAGGAGATTGGATGTTGCCGTTCCTCACTAAGTGCTCCCACTTTGGCTGTCCTCAGGGAAGAGAAGAACCACACGGGGCCGCTGGCCTTAAGCTAATGTTCAGGTTTTCTCATGAACGAGGTAGGCATGCAACACACACCATGCAGCCTTAGTCCCTGGGTTTCTCGAACTCTAGGAAGCATATCAGGTTCTCTCGTGAGTCGCGGGTCTGCACGAGGATCCGAAATGGACTAAAAGGGCCTCCTGTGTCTTCCGGGAGTTGTGAGCCATGCAACCGCTGGCAGCAGCTAGATGCCGAATCATGGTCAGTGAAGGGCTTCGTCAGAGAAACACCTAGGTTGGGATAGCTTAGAAACAGCCAGCTATCAGCGTTCTGTTTATTCCTTCATGCAAAACGTGTCTGCTTTTCTGCCGAACCCAGAGCACACAAAACGTACAGTGATTCGACCCAGCCTTCAGGGAACTCGCACGTGATGCAATTTACCCCAGGCGGCCCCTGGACTTTCAGTGTGGCCTGAAAAATTTCAGGCTCTCCCTTGAAAGCCAGGTATTCTGGAGATACATTGTACACACCGGCCTCACTCACCCCTGACTTGCTAATCCTTTCACCACAATCACGACCCCGTATCACAAAGTGTATCACAAAGTTTACTCAATAAAGGGTCTAGGGGGTCAGCTGAAAGTCCAGTAGGGAGTCTGAAACTGCAGCATAAGACGCTGTGCCCTCGCCTTGGAAACTGAAGCGTGATGGGAAGTTTATTTGGCACACCGGTATGTCGACACGCGGCCTCAAGGTTACCTGATGAACAGTGTAGTGGCCTATCTTTTCTTCATTGCAGAATTGCCTTTGTGAGGACAAAGTGATCTCCCCTCCCAACCCCGCGAGGCATACGTGGCCTTTCACTCCCTGCTAGGTGCTCATCCCTCAGCGATCGTCGGTGAGTCAGCCAAACGTATAGGAGGCTGGCCACGAGATAAGGTACTGTTTTGTTCGTCACACAGATAGGCAGGCAACAGGTTCCAGGCAGCGTTTGCCAAAGCGGTGCTTTAAGTGTAGGAAGCATTTCTGGTGTCTTAGGAATGACAGGTCTGCACTGGGATCCAAGATGGACACGAGGGACCGCCCGTCGCTTCTAGGAGCTGAGAGCAGTGTTCGGCTGAGGACAACCATATGCCGAAAGAAGGGCAGTAAAGGCCTCCTTTTGCTAAACATCTAGCATGTGGCAAGTGAAACAACTCAAGTATCTCCCTTCTGACGCACTTTGGGAGTACAAACTAGAGAAAGACACAGCAGGGTGAATGCTCTGCGTGGTCCCTTTTGAAAGTAAGTCTGCGAGTGAAATTTTATTTCCCTCATCGGGATTTACAGAGCCACGGGCTCAATTCTCCCCAAGAAACACTGTTGCTGCACAGCTTCTCTTCGTAACACAATTGCCCTCGTGATGACGTGAGTTTCTAGGCAAGAAACTCGGAGGTTGCCATCCCTTGGTAGGTGGCCATCCTTCAGGAGTCTTCAGGCAATGGGCCCACCACATGGGGCCTCTAGCCTCAAGCTAACGTCCAGGTGTTCTCATGACAGACTTAGGGAAGCAACAGATTGCATAGAGCCTTAGTCCCTTGTGGTTCTTGAACTCTAGGAAGCATACCAGCTCTCTTTTGGACTCACTTGTCAGCGCTAGGTCCCAAAACGTACTGAGAAAGGACTGCCTGTGTCTTCGGGGAGCCTTGAGCCATCTACCGTCGGGAACAGCTAGATGCCGACTGATGGGCCGTGAAGGCCTTCGTTGTTTAGACACCTGGATTGCGATAGCTTGAAAGCAACCCAGTTATCAGCGTTCCATGCCTTCCTTCATGCAAAGGGTGTCTGCACTCTGGAGGAACCCTGAGCTGCACTGGAAAATACAATTAGCCTACCACTGTTCCTGGGAACTGGTCCGTGACGTCTGTCTACCTTAAGCGGCAACTACACTTTAAGTCCGGCTTCAAAACCTACAGGGTTTTCCCGAACTGGTAGATAGTCTAGAGAAGTACCGTCACCTAGGCCTAACTAAGCCCTCACCTCGATATCCTTACACCACAGTCAGGACTCCCAGCATGGCAATGGTGACTGGGGTCACAAGCCACTGTGTCCACGGGATGTACAAGAGACAGTCCGATGCGACTTGTTAATACGCTGCTTTGTCCTGCTGGAAATTGAGGCTTCCTGGGAATGTTGCTTTTCCTCATTGGAAAGTGGAGAGTTTGCGGCCCCAGTGTTACCTGCCTGGTAAACACTGTTGTTGCCAATCTTCTCATTGCTGCAGAGTCGTCTCTGGGAGGACAAGTTATCTTCCGCGAAAGCACACTTGGCTTTCAATTCCTTCCACGTCCTCATCCCTCAAAAATCGTGCGTGAGTACGCCCACAACCCCGGACGACTCGCCTCAAGCCAACGTTCTACTTCTCTCATCACAGACATAGGCGGGCCGCAAGCTCACGGCAGCCTTTGTCAAAGCGGTGCTTTAAATGTAGGAAGTGTTTCTGGCGTCTGAAGACACGGGGGTCTGCACTAGGATCCAAGATGTAAACGACGGACTGCCCGTCCTTTCCGGGCCTTGTGAGCGAAGCTCAGTTGAGGGCAACCATAGGCCGAAAGAAGGGCTGTGAAGGGCGTCTTTTGTTAAAAATGCTAGGATGCGGCAAGTTGAAACGACTGTAGTATCATCTCCGTGCTGTGCGCGCCTTGGACGTGCCATGGAGAGACGGAAACGACAGGGTGAATGCTCTGCGGTCCATTTTGAAACTAAGGCTTGAAGGGAAACTTTATTTTCCTCATTGGGGTTTCGAGAGCTGCGGGCTCAGTTCTCCCTGGGAAACAGTGTTGTTGCACAGTTGCCTTTGTGATGACAAGTGAGTTTCCTGGAAGGAGATTGGATGTTGCCGTTCCTCACTAAGTGCTCCCACTTTGGCTGTCCTCAGGGAAGAGAAGAACCACACGGGGCCGCTGGCCTTAAGCTAATGTTCAGGTTTTCTCATGAACGAGGTAGGCATGCAACACACACCATGCAGCCTTAGTCCCTGGGTTTCTCGAACTCTAGGAAGCATATCAGGTTCTCTCGTGAGTCGCGGGTCTGCACGAGGATCCGAAATGGACTAAAAGGGCCTCCTGTGTCTTCCGGGAGTTGTGAGCCATGCAACCGCTGGCAGCAGCTAGATGCCGAATCATGGTCAGTGAAGGGCTTCGTCAGAGAAACACCTAGGTTGGGATAGCTTAGAAACAGCCAGCTATCAGCGTTCTGTTTATTCCTTCATGCAAAACGTGTCTGCTTTTCTGCCGAACCCAGAGCACACAAAACGTACAGTGATTCGACCCAGCCTTCAGGGAACTCGCACGTGATGCAATTTACCCCAGGCGGCCCCTGGACTTTCAGTGTGGCCTGAAAAATTTCAGGCTCTCCCTTGAAAGCCAGGTATTCTGGAGATACATTGTACACACCGGCCTCACTCACCCCTGACTTGCTAATCCTTTCACCACAATCACGACCCCGTATCACAAAGTGTATCACAAAGTTTACTCAATAAAGGGTCTAGGGGGTCAGCTGAAAGTCCAGTAGGGAGTCTGAAACTGCAGCATAAGACGCTGTGCCCTCGCCTTGGAAACTGAAGCGTGATGGGAAGTTTATTTGGCACACCGGTATGTCGACACGCGGCCTCAAGGTTACCTGATGAACAGTGTAGTGGCCTATCTTTTCTTCATTGCAGAATTGCCTTTGTGAGGACAAAGTGATCTCCCCTCCCAACCCCGCGAGGCATACGTGGCCTTTCACTCCCTGCTAGGTGCTCATCCCTCAGCGATCGTCGGTGAGTCAGCCAAACGTATAGGAGGCTGGCCACGAGATAAGGTACTGTTTTGTTCGTCACACAGATAGGCAGGCAACAGGTTCCAGGCAGCGTTTGCCAAAGCGGTGCTTTAAGTGTAGGAAGCATTTCTGGTGTCTTAGGAATGACAGGTCTGCACTGGGATCCAAGATGGACACGAGGGACCGCCCGTCGCTTCTAGGAGCTGAGAGCAGTGTTCGGCTGAGGACAACCATATGCCGAAAGAAGGGCAGTAAAGGCCTCCTTTTGCTAAACATCTAGCATGTGGCAAGTGAAACAACTCAAGTATCTCCCTTCTGACGCACTTTGGGAGTACAAACTAGAGAAAGACACAGCAGGGTGAATGCTCTGCGTGGTCCCTTTTGAAAGTAAGTCTGCGAGTGAAATTTTATTTCCCTCATCGGGATTTACAGAGCCACGGGCTCAATTCTCCCCAAGAAACACTGTTGCTGCACAGCTTCTCTTCGTAACACAATTGCCCTCGTGATGACGTGAGTTTCTAGGCAAGAAACTCGGAGGTTGCCATCCCTTGGTAGGTGGCCATCCTTCAGGAGTCTTCAGGCAATGGGCCCACCACATGGGGCCTCTAGCCTCAAGCTAACGTCCAGGTGTTCTCATGACAGACTTAGGGAAGCAACAGATTGCATAGAGCCTTAGTCCCTTGTGGTTCTTGAACTCTAGGAAGCATACCAGCTCTCTTTTGGACTCACTTGTCAGCGCTAGGTCCCAAAACGTACTGAGAAAGGACTGCCTGTGTCTTCGGGGAGCCTTGAGCCATCTACCGTCGGGAACAGCTAGATGCCGACTGATGGGCCGTGAAGGCCTTCGTTGTTTAGACACCTGGATTGCGATAGCTTGAAAGCAACCCAGTTATCAGCGTTCCATGCCTTCCTTCATGCAAAGGGTGTCTGCACTCTGGAGGAACCCTGAGCTGCACTGGAAAATACAATTAGCCTACCACTGTTCCTGGGAACTGGTCCGTGACGTCTGTCTACCTTAAGCGGCAACTACACTTTAAGTCCGGCTTCAAAACCTACAGGGTTTTCCCGAACTGGTAGATAGTCTAGAGAAGTACCGTCACCTAGGCCTAACTAAGCCCTCACCTCGATATCCTTACACCACAGTCAGGACTCCCAGCATGGCAATGGTGACTGGGGTCACAAGCCACTGTGTCCACGGGATGTACAAGAGACAGTCCGATGCGACTTGTTAATACGCTGCTTTGTCCTGCTGGAAATTGAGGCTTCCTGGGAATGTTGCTTTTCCTCATTGGAAAGTGGAGAGTTTGCGGCCCCAGTGTTACCTGCCTGGTAAACACTGTTGTTGCCAATCTTCTCATTGCTGCAGAGTCGTCTCTGGGAGGACAAGTTATCTTCCGCGAAAGCACACTTGGCTTTCAATTCCTTCCACGTCCTCATCCCTCAAAAATCGTGCGTGAGTACGCCCACAACCCCGGACGACTCGCCTCAAGCCAACGTTCTACTTCTCTCATCACAGACATAGGCGGGCCGCAAGCTCACGGCAGCCTTTGTCAAAGCGGTGCTTTAAATGTAGGAAGTGTTTCTGGCGTCTGAAGACACGGGGGTCTGCACTAGGATCCAAGATGTAAACGACGGACTGACTGCCCGTCCTTTCCGGGCCTTGTGAGCGAAGCTCAGTCGAGGGCAACCATAGGCCGAAAGAAGGGCTGTGAAGGGCGTCTTTTGTTAAAAATGCTAGGATGCGGCAAGTTGAAACGACTGTAGTATCATCTCCGTGCTGTGCGCGCCTTGGACGTGCCATGGAGAGACGGAAACGACAGGGTGAATGCTCTGCGGTCCATTTTGAAACTAAGGCTTGAAGGGAAACTTTATTTTCCTCATTGGGGTTTCGAGAGCTGCGGGCTCAGTTCTCCCTGGGAAACAGTGTTGTTGCACAGTTGCCTTTGTGATGACAAGTGAGTTTCCTGGAAGGAGATTGGATGTTGCCGTTCCTCACTAAGTGCTCCCACTTTGGCTGTCCTCAGGGAAGAGAAGAACCACACGGGGCCGCTGGCCTTAAGCTAATGTTCAGGTTTTCTCATGAACGAGGTAGGCATGCAACACACACCATGCAGCCTTAGTCCCTGGGTTTCTCGAACTCTAGGAAGCATATCAGGTTCTCTCGTGAGTCGCGGGTCTGCACGAGGATCCGAAATGGACTAAAAGGGCCTCCTGTGTCTTCCGGGAGTTGTGAGCCATGCAACCGCTGGCAGCAGCTAGATGCCGAATCATGGTCAGTGAAGGGCTTCGTCAGAGAAACACCTAGGTTGGGATAGCTTAGAAACAGCCAGCTATCAGCGTTCTGTTTATTCCTTCATGCAAAACGTGTCTGCTTTTCTGCCGAACCCAGAGCACACAAAACGTACAGTGATTCGACCCAGCCTTCAGGGAACTCGCACGTGATGCAATTTACCCCAGGCGGCCCCTGGACTTTCAGTGTGGCCTGAAAAATTTCAGGCTCTCCCTTGAAAGCCAGGTATTCTGGAGATACATTGTACACACCGGCCTCACTCACCCCTGACTTGCTAATCCTTTCACCACAATCACGACCCCGTATCACAAAGTGTATCACAAAGTTTACTCAATAAAGGGTCTAGGGGGTCAGCTGAAAGTCCAGTAGGGAGTCTGAAACTGCAGCATAAGACGCTGTGCCCTCGCCTTGGAAACTGAAGCGTGATGGGAAGTTTATTTGGCACACCGGTATGTCGACACGCGGCCTCAAGGTTACCTGATGAACAGTGTAGTGGCCTATCTTTTCTTCATTGCAGAATTGCCTTTGTGAGGACAAAGTGATCTCCCCTCCCAACCCCGCGAGGCATACGTGGCCTTTCACTCCCTGCTAGGTGCTCATCCCTCAGCGATCGTCGGTGAGTCAGCCAAACGTATAGGAGGCTGGCCACGAGATAAGGTACTGTTTTGTTCGTCACACAGATAGGCAGGCAACAGGTTCCAGGCAGCGTTTGCCAAAGCGGTGCTTTAAGTGTAGGAAGCATTTCTGGTGTCTTAGGAATGACAGGTCTGCACTGGGATCCAAGATGGACACGAGGGACCGCCCGTCGCTTCTAGGAGCTGAGAGCAGTGTTCGGCTGAGGACAACCATATGCCGAAAGAAGGGCAGTAAAGGCCTCCTTTTGCTAAACATCTAGCATGTGGCAAGTGAAACAACTCAAGTATCTCCCTTCTGACGCACTTTGGGAGTACAAACTAGAGAAAGACACAGCAGGGTGAATGCTCTGCGTGGTCCCTTTTGAAAGTAAGTCTGCGAGTGAAATTTTATTTCCCTCATCGGGATTTACAGAGCCACGGGCTCAATTCTCCCCAAGAAACACTGTTGCTGCACAGCTTCTCTTCGTAACACAATTGCCCTCGTGATGACGTGAGTTTCTAGGCAAGAAACTCGGAGGTTGCCATCCCTTGGTAGGTGGCCATCCTTCAGGAGTCTTCAGGCAATGGGCCCACCACATGGGGCCTCTAGCCTCAAGCTAACGTCCAGGTGTTCTCATGACAGACTTAGGGAAGCAACAGATTGCATAGAGCCTTAGTCCCTTGTGGTTCTTGAACTCTAGGAAGCATACCAGCTCTCTTTTGGACTCACTTGTCAGCGCTAGGTCCCAAAACGTACTGAGAAAGGACTGCCTGTGTCTTCGGGGAGCCTTGAGCCATCTACCGTCGGGAACAGCTAGATGCCGACTGATGGGCCGTGAAGGCCTTCGTTGTTTAGACACCTGGATTGCGATAGCTTGAAAGCAACCCAGTTATCAGCGTTCCATGCCTTCCTTCATGCAAAGGGTGTCTGCACTCTGGAGGAACCCTGAGCTGCACTGGAAAATACAATTAGCCTACCACTGTTCCTGGGAACTGGTCCGTGACGTCTGTCTACCTTAAGCGGCAACTACACTTTAAGTCCGGCTTCAAAACCTACAGGGTTTTCCCGAACTGGTAGATAGTCTAGAGAAGTACCGTCACCTAGGCCTAACTAAGCCCTCACCTCGATATCCTTACACCACAGTCAGGACTCCCAGCATGGCAATGGTGACTGGGGTCACAAGCCACTGTGTCCACGGGATGTACAAGAGACAGTCCGATGCGACTTGTTAATACGCTGCTTTGTCCTGCTGGAAATTGAGGCTTCCTGGGAATGTTGCTTTTCCTCATTGGAAAGTGGAGAGTTTGCGGCCCCAGTGTTACCTGCCTGGTAAACACTGTTGTTGCCAATCTTCTCATTGCTGCAGAGTCGTCTCTGGGAGGACAAGTTATCTTCCGCGAAAGCACACTTGGCTTTCAATTCCTTCCACGTCCTCATCCCTCAAAAATCGTGCGTGAGTACGCCCACAACCCCGGACGACTCGCCTCAAGCCAACGTTCTACTTCTCTCATCACAGACATAGGCGGGCCGCAAGCTCACGGCAGCCTTTGTCAAAGCGGTGCTTTAAATGTAGGAAGTGTTTCTGGCGTCTGAAGACACGGGGGTCTGCACTAGGATCCAAGATGTAAACGACGGACTGACTGCCCGTCCTTTCCGGGCCTTGTGAGCGAAGCTCAGTCGAGGGCAACCATAGGCCGAAAGAAGGGCTGTGAAGGGCGTCTTTTGTTAAAAATGCTAGGATGCGGCAAGTTGAAACGACTGTAGTATCATCTCCGTGCTGTGCGCGCCTTGGACGTGCCATGGAGAGACGGAAACGACAGGGTGAATGCTCTGCGGTCCATTTTGAAACTAAGGCTTGAAGGGAAACTTTATTTTCCTCATTGGGGTTTCGAGAGCTGCGGGCTCAGTTCTCCCTGGGAAACAGTGTTGTTGCACAGTTGCCTTTGTGATGACAAGTGAGTTTCCTGGAAGGAGATTGGATGTTGCCGTTCCTCACTAAGTGCTCCCACTTTGGCTGTCCTCAGGGAAGAGAAGAACCACACGGGGCCGCTGGCCTTAAGCTAATGTTCAGGTTTTCTCATGAACGAGGTAGGCATGCAACACACACCATGCAGCCTTAGTCCCTGGGTTTCTCGAACTCTAGGAAGCATATCAGGTTCTCTCGTGAGTCGCGGGTCTGCACGAGGATCCGAAATGGACTAAAAGGGCCTCCTGTGTCTTCCGGGAGTTGTGAGCCATGCAACCGCTGGCAGCAGCTAGATGCCGAATCATGGTCAGTGAAGGGCTTCGTCAGAGAAACACCTAGGTTGGGATAGCTTAGAAACAGCCAGCTATCAGCGTTCTGTTTATTCCTTCATGCAAAACGTGTCTGCTTTTCTGCCGAACCCAGAGCACACAAAACGTACAGTGATTCGACCCAGCCTTCAGGGAACTCGCACGTGATGCAATTTACCCCAGGCGGCCCCTGGACTTTCAGTGTGGCCTGAAAAATTTCAGGCTCTCCCTTGAAAGCCAGGTATTCTGGAGATACATTGTACACACCGGCCTCACTCACCCCTGACTTGCTAATCCTTTCACCACAATCACGACCCCGTATCACAAAGTGTATCACAAAGTTTACTCAATAAAGGGTCTAGGGGGTCAGCTGAAAGTCCAGTAGGGAGTCTGAAACTGCAGCATAAGACGCTGTGCCCTCGCCTTGGAAACTGAAGCGTGATGGGAAGTTTATTTGGCACACCGGTATGTCGACACGCGGCCTCAAGGTTACCTGATGAACAGTGTAGTGGCCTATCTTTTCTTCATTGCAGAATTGCCTTTGTGAGGACAAAGTGATCTCCCCTCCCAACCCCGCGAGGCATACGTGGCCTTTCACTCCCTGCTAGGTGCTCATCCCTCAGCGATCGTCGGTGAGTCAGCCAAACGTATAGGAGGCTGGCCACGAGATAAGGTACTGTTTTGTTCATCACACAGATAGGCAGGCAACAGGTTCCAGGCAGCGTTTGCCAAAGCGGTGCTTTAAGTGTAGGAAGCATTTCTGGTGTCTTAGGAATGACAGGTCTGCACTGGGATCCAAGATGGACACGAGGGACCGCCCGTCGCTTCTAGGAGCTGAGAGCAGTGTTCGGCTGAGGACAACCATATGCCGAAAGAAGGGCAGTAAAGGCCTCCTTTTGCTAAACATCTAGCATGTGGCAAGTGAAACAACTCAAGTATCTCCCTTCTGACGCACTTTGGGAGTACAAACTAGAGAAAGACACAGCAGGGTGAATGCTCTGCGTGGTCCCTTTTGAAAGTAAGTCTGCGAGTGAAATTTTATTTCCCTCATCGGGATTTACAGAGCCACGGGCTCAATTCTCCCCAAGAAACACTGTTGCTGCACAGCTTCTCTTCGTAACACAATTGCCCTCGTGATGACGTGAGTTTCTAGGCAAGAAACTCGGAGGTTGCCATCCCTTGGTAGGTGGCCATCCTTCAGGAGTCTTCAGGCAATGGGCCCACCACATGGGGCCTCTAGCCTCAAGCTAACGTCCAGGTGTTCTCATGACAGACTTAGGGAAGCAACAGATTGCATAGAGCCTTAGTCCCTTGTGGTTCTTGAACTCTAGGAAGCATACCAGCTCTCTTTTGGACTCACTTGTCAGCGCTAGGTCCCAAAACGTACTGAGAAAGGACTGCCTGTGTCCTCGGGGAGCCTTGAGCCATCTACCGTCGGGAACAGCTAGATGCCGACTGATGGGCCGTGAAGGCCTTCGTTGTTTAGACACCTGGATTGCGATAGCTTGAAAGCAACCCAGTTATCAGCGTTCCATGCCTTCCTTCATGCAAAGGGTGTCTGCACTCTGGAGGAACCCTGAGCTGCACTGGAAAATACAATTAGCCTACCACTGTTCCTGGGAACTGGTCCGTGACGTCTGTCTACCTTAAGCGGCAACTGCACTTTAAGTCCGGCTTCAAAACCTACAGGGTTTTCCCGAACTGGTAGATAGTCTAGAGAAGTACCGTCACCTAGGCCTAACTAAGCCCTCACCTCGATATCCTTACACCACAGTCAGGACTCCCAGCATGGCAATGGTGACTGGGGTCACAAGCCACTGTGTCCACGGGATGTACAAGAGACAGTCCGATGCGACTTGTTAATACGCTGCTTTGTCCTGCTGGAAATTGAGGCTTCCTGGGAATGTTGCTTTTCCTCATTGGAAAGTGGAGAGTTTGCGGCCCCAGTGTTACCTGCCTGGTAAACACTGTTGTTGCCAATCTTCTCATTGCTGCAGAGTCGTCTCTGGGAGGACAAGTTATCTTCCGCGAAAGCACACTTGGCTTTCAATTCCTTCCACGTCCTCATCCCTCAAAAATCGTGCGTGAGTACGCCCACAACCCCGGACGACTCGCCTCAAGCCAACGTTCTACTTCTCTCATCACAGACATAGGCGGGCCGCAAGCTCACGGCAGCCTTTGTCAAAGCGGTGCTTTAAATGTAGGAAGTGTTTCTGGCGTCTGAAGACACGGGGGTCTGCACTAGGATCCAAGATGTAAACGACGGACTGCCCGTCCTTTCCGGGCCTTGTGAGCGAAGCTCAGTTGAGGGCAACCATAGGCCGAAAGAAGGGCTGTGAAGGGCGTCTTTTGTTAAAAATGCTAGGATGCGGCAAGTTGAAACGACTGTAGTATCATCTCCGTGCTGTGCGCGCCTTGGACGTGCCATGGAGAGACGGAAACGACAGGGTGAATGCTCTGCGGTCCATTTTGAAACTAAGGCTTGAAGGGAAACTTTATTTTCCTCATTGGGGTTTCGAGAGCTGCGGGCTCAGTTCTCCCTGGGAAACAGTGTTGTTGCACAGTTGCCTTTGTGATGACAAGTGAGTTTCCTGGAAGGAGATTGGATGTTGCCGTTCCTCACTAAGTGCTCCCACTTTGGCTGTCCTCAGGGAAGAGAAGAACCACACGGGGCCGCTGGCCTTAAGCTAATGTTCAGGTTTTCTCATGAACGAGGTAGGCATGCAACACACACCATGCAGCCTTAGTCCCTGGGTTTCTCGAACTCTAGGAAGCATATCAGGTTCTCTCGTGAGTCGCGGGTCTGCACGAGGATCCGAAATGGACTAAAAGGGCCTCCTGTGTCTTCCGGGAGTTGTGAGCCATGCAACCGCTGGCAGCAGCTAGATGCCGAATCATGGTCAGTGAAGGGCTTCGTCAGAGAAACACCTAGGTTGGGATAGCTTAGAAACAGCCAGCTATCAGCGTTCTGTTTATTCCTTCATGCAAAACGTGTCTGCTTTTCTGCCGAACCCAGAGCACACAAAACGTACAGTGATTCGACCCAGCCTTCAGGGAACTCGCACGTGATGCAATTTACCCCAGGCGGCCCCTGGACTTTCAGTGTGGCCTGAAAAATTTCAGGCTCTCCCTTGAAAGCCAGGTATTCTGGAGATACATTGTACACACCGGCCTCACTCACCCCTGACTTGCTAATCCTTTCACCACAATCACGACCCCGTATCACAAAGTGTATCACAAAGTTTACTCAATAAAGGGTCTAGGGGGTCAGCTGAAAGTCCAGTAGGGAGTCTGAAACTGCAGCATAAGACGCTGTGCCCTCGCCTTGGAAACTGAAGCGTGATGGGAAGTTTATTTGGCACACCGGTATGTCGACACGCGGCCTCAAGGTTACCTGATGAACAGTGTAGTGGCCTATCTTTTCTTCATTGCAGAATTGCCTTTGTGAGGACAAAGTGATCTCCCCTCCCAACCCCGCGAGGCATACGTGGCCTTCCACTCCCTGCTAGGTGCTCATCCCTCAGCGATCGTCGGTGAGTCAGCCAAACGTATAGGAGGCTGGCCACGAGATAAGGTACTGTTTTGTTCGTCACACAGATAGGCAGGCAACAGGTTCCAGGCAGCGTTTGCCAAAGCGGTGCTTTAAGTGTAGGAAGCATTTCTGGTGTCTTAGGAATGACAGGTCTGCACTGGGATCCAAGATGGACACGAGGGACCGCCCGTCGCTTCTAGGAGCTGAGAGCAGTGTTCGGCTGAGGACAACCATATGCCGAAAGAAGGGCAGTAAAGGCCTCCTTTTGCTAAACATCTAGCATGTGGCAAGTGAAACAACTCAAGTATCTCCCTTCTGACGCACTTTGGGAGTACAAACTAGAGAAAGACACAGCAGGGTGAATGCTCTGCGTGGTCCCTTTTGAAAGTAAGTCTGCGAGTGAAATTTTATTTCCCTCATCGGGATTTACAGAGCCACGGGCTCAATTCTCCCCAAGAAACACTGTTGCTGCACAGCTTCTCTTCGTAACACAATTGCCCTCGTGATGACGTGAGTTTCTAGGCAAGAAACTCGGAGGTTGCCATCCCTTGGTAGGTGGCCATCCTTCAGGAGTCTTCAGGCAATGGGCCCACCACATGGGGCCTCTAGCCTCAAGCTAACGTCCAGGTGTTCTCATGACAGACTTAGGGAAGCAACAGATTGCATAGAGCCTTAGTCCCTTGTGGTTCTTGAACTCTAGGAAGCATACCAGCTCTCTTTTGGACTCACTTGTCAGCGCTAGGTCCCAAAACGTACTGAGAAAGGACTGCCTGTGTCCTCGGGGAGCCTTGAGCCATCTACCGTCGGGAACAGCTAGATGCCGACTGATGGGCCGTGAAGGCCTTCGTTGTTTAGACACCTGGATTGCGATAGCTTGAAAGCAACCCAGTTATCAGCGTTCCATGCCTTCCTTCATGCAAAGGGTGTCTGCACTCTGGAGGAACCCTGAGCTGCACTGGAAAATACAATTAGCCTACCACTGTTCCTGGGAACTGGTCCGTGACGTCTGTCTACCTTAAGCGGCAACTACACTTTAAGTCCGGCTTCAAAACCTACAGGGTTTTCCCGAACTGGTAGATAGTCTAGAGAAGTACCGTCACCTAGGCCTAACTAAGCCCTCACCTCGATATCCTTACACCACAGTCAGGACTCCCAGCATGGCAATGGTGACTGGGGTCACAAGCCACTGTGTCCACGGGATGTACAAGAGACAGTCCGATGCGACTTGTTAATACGCTGCTTTGTCCTGCTGGAAATTGAGGCTTCCTGGGAATGTTGCTTTTCCTCATTGGAAAGTGGAGAGTTTGCGGCCCCAGTGTTACCTGCCTGGTAAACACTGTTGTTGCCAATCTTCTCATTGCTGCAGAGTCGTCTCTGGGAGGACAAGTTATCTTCCGCGAAAGCACACTTGGCTTTCAATTCCTTCCACGTCCTCATCCCTCAAAAATCGTGCGTGAGTACGCCCACAACCCCGGACGACTCGCCTCAAGCCAACGTTCTACTTCTCTCATCACAGACATAGGCGGGCCGCAAGCTCACGGCAGCCTTTGTCAAAGCGGTGCTTTAAATGTAGGAAGTGTTTCTGGCGTCTGAAGACACGGGGGTCTGCACTAGGATCCAAGATGTAAACGACGGACTGACTGCCCGTCCTTTCCGGGCCTTGTGAGCGAAGCTCAGTTGAGGGCAACCATAGGCCGAAAGAAGGGCTGTGAAGGGCGTCTTTTGTTAAAATGCTAGGATGCGGCAAGTTGAAACGACTGTAGTATCATCTCCGTGCTGTGCGCGCCTTGGACGTGCCATGGAGAGACGGAAACGACAGGGTGAATGCTCTGCGGTCCATTTTGAAACTAAGGCTTGAAGGGAAACTTTATTTTCCTCATTGGGGTTTCGAGAGCTGCGGGCTCAGTTCTCCCTGGGAAACAGTGTTGTTGCACAGTTGCCTTTGTGATGACAAGTGAGTTTCCTGGAAGGAGATTGGATGTTGCCGTTCCTCACTAAGTGCTCCCACTTTGGCTGTCCTCAGGGAAGAGAAGAACCACACGGGGCCGCTGGCCTTAAGCTAATGTTCAGGTTTTCTCATGAACGAGGTAGGCATGCAACACACACCATGCAGCCTTAGTCCCTGGGTTTCTCGAACTCTAGGAAGCATATCAGGTTCTCTCGTGAGTCGCGGGTCTGCACGAGGATCCGAAATGGACTAAAAGGGCCTCCTGTGTCTTCCGGGAGTTGTGAGCCATGCAACCGCTGGCAGCAGCTAGATGCCGAATCATGGTCAGTGAAGGGCTTCGTCAGAGAAACACCTAGGTTGGGATAGCTTAGAAACAGCCAGCTATCAGCGTTCTGTTTATTCCTTCATGCAAAACGTGTCTGCTTTTCTGCCGAACCCAGAGCACACAAAACGTACAGTGATTCGACCCAGCCTTCAGGGAACTCGCACGTGATGCAATTTACCCCAGGCGGCCCCTGGACTTTCAGTGTGGCCTGAAAAATTTCAGGCTCTCCCTTGAAAGCCAGGTATTCTGGAGATACATTGTACACACCGGCCTCACTCACCCCTGACTTGCTAATCCTTTCACCACAATCACGACCCCGTATCACAAAGTGTATCACAAAGTTTACTCAATAAAGGGTCTAGGGGGTCAGCTGAAAGTCCAGTAGGGAGTCTGAAACTGCAGCATAAGACGCTGTGCCCTCGCCTTGGAAACTGAAGCGTGATGGGAAGTTTATTTGGCACACCGGTATGTCGACACGCGGCCTCAAGGTTACCTGATGAACAGTGTAGTGGCCTATCTTTTCTTCATTGCAGAATTGCCTTTGTGAGGACAAAGTGATCTCCCCTCCCAACCCCGCGAGGCATACGTGGCCTTTCACTCCCTGCTAGGTGCTCATCCCTCAGCGATCGTCGGTGAGTCAGCCAAACGTATAGGAGGCTGGCCACGAGATAAGGTACTGTTTTGTTCGTCACACAGATAGGCAGGCAACAGGTTCCAGGCAGCGTTTGCCAAAGCGGTGCTTTAAGTGTAGGAAGCATTTCTGGTGTCTTAGGAATGACAGGTCTGCACTGGGATCCAAGATGGACACGAGGGACCGCCCGTCGCTTCTAGGAGCTGAGAGCAGTGTTCGGCTGAGGACAACCATATGCCGAAAGAAGGGCAGTAAAGGCCTCCTTTTGCTAAACATCTAGCATGTGGCAAGTGAAACAACTCAAGTATCTCCCTTCTGACGCACTTTGGGAGTACAAACTAGAGAAAGACACAGCAGGGTGAATGCTCTGCGTGGTCCCTTTTGAAAGTAAGTCTGCGAGTGAAATTTTATTTCCCTCATCGGGATTTACAGAGCCACGGGCTCAATTCTCCCCAAGAAACACTGTTGCTGCACAGCTTCTCTTCGTAACACAATTGCCCTCGTGATGACGTGAGTTTCTAGGCAAGAAACTCGGAGGTTGCCATCCCTTGGTAGGTGGCCATCCTTCAGGAGTCTTCAGGCAATGGGCCCACCACATGGGGCCTCTAGCCTCAAGCTAACGTCCAGGTGTTCTCATGACAGACTTAGGGAAGCAACAGATTGCATAGAGCCTTAGTCCCTTGTGGTTCTTGAACTCTAGGAAGCATACCAGCTCTCTTTTGGACTCACTTGTCAGCGCTAGGTCCCAAAACGTACTGAGAAAGGACTGCCTGTGTCCTCGGGGAGCCTTGAGCCATCTACCGTCGGGAACAGCTAGATGCCGACTGATGGGCCGTGAAGGCCTTCGTTGTTTAGACACCTGGATTGCGATAGCTTGAAAGCAACCCAGTTATCAGCGTTCCATGCCTTCCTTCATGCAAAGGGTGTCTGCACTCTGGAGGAACCCTGAGCTGCACTGGAAAATACAATTAGCCTACCACTGTTCCTGGGAACTGGTCCGTGACGTCTGTCTACCTTAAGCGGCAACTACACTTTAAGTCCGGCTTCAAAACCTACAGGGTTTTCCCGAACTGGTAGATAGTCTAGAGAAGTACCGTCACCTAGGCCTAACTAAGCCCTCACCTCGATATCCTTACACCACAGTCAGGACTCCCAGCATGGCAATGGTGACTGGGGTCACAAGCCACTGTGTCCACGGGATGTACAAGAGACAGTCCGATGCGACTTGTTAATACGCTGCTTTGTCCTGCTGGAAATTGAGGCTTCCTGGGAATGTTGCTTTTCCTCATTGGAAAGTGGAGAGTTTGCGGCCCCAGTGTTACCTGCCTGGTAAACACTGTTGTTGCCAATCTTCTCATTGCTGCAGAGTCGTCTCTGGGAGGACAAGTTATCTTCCGCGAAAGCACACTTGGCTTTCAATTCCTTCCACGTCCTCATCCCTCAAAAATCGTGCGTGAGTACGCCCACAACCCCGGACGACTCGCCTCAAGCCAACGTTCTACTTCTCTCATCACAGACATAGGCGGGCCGCAAGCTCACGGCAGCCTTTGTCAAAGCGGTGCTTTAAATGTAGGAAGTGTTTCTGGCGTCTGAAGACACGGGGGTCTGCACTAGGATCCAAGATGTAAACGACGGACTGCCCGTCCTTTCCGGGCCTTGTGAGCGAAGCTCAGTTGAGGGCAACCATAGGCCGAAAGAAGGGCTGTGAAGGGCGTCTTTTGTTAAAAATGCTAGGATGCGGCAAGTTGAAACGACTGTAGTATCATCTCCGTGCTGTGCGCGCCTTGGACGTGCCATGGAGAGACGGAAACGACAGGGTGAATGCTCTGCGGTCCATTTTGAAACTAAGGCTTGAAGGGAAACTTTATTTTCCTCATTGGGGTTTCGAGAGCTGCGGGCTCAGTTCTCCCTGGGAAACAGTGTTGTTGCACAGTTGCCTTTGTGATGACAAGTGAGTTTCCTGGAAGGAGATTGGATGTTGCCGTTCCTCACTAAGTGCTCCCACTTTGGCTGTCCTCAGGGAAGAGAAGAACCACACGGGGCCGCTGGCCTTAAGCTAATGTTCAGGTTTTCTCATGAACGAGGTAGGCATGCAACACACACCATGCAGCCTTAGTCCCTGGGTTTCTCGAACTCTAGGAAGCATATCAGGTTCTCTCGTGAGTCGCGGGTCTGCACGAGGATCCGAAATGGACTAAAAGGGCCTCCTGTGTCTTCCGGGAGTTGTGAGCCATGCAACCGCTGGCAGCAGCTAGATGCCGAATCATGGTCAGTGAAGGGCTTCGTCAGAGAAACACCTAGGTTGGGATAGCTTAGAAACAGCCAGCTATCAGCGTTCTGTTTATTCCTTCATGCAAAACGTGTCTGCTTTTCTGCCGAACCCAGAGCACACAAAACGTACAGTGATTCGACCCAGCCTTCAGGGAACTCGCACGTGATGCAATTTACCCCAGGCGGCCCCTGGACTTTCAGTGTGGCCTGAAAAATTTCAGGCTCTCCCTTGAAAGCCAGGTATTCTGGAGATACATTGTACACACCGGCCTCACTCACCCCTGACTTGCTAATCCTTTCACCACAATCACGACCCCGTATCACAAAGTGTATCACAAAGTTTACTCAATAAAGGGTCTAGGGGGTCAGCTGAAAGTCCAGTAGGGAGTCTGAAACTGCAGCATAAGACGCTGTGCCCTCGCCTTGGAAACTGAAGCGTGATGGGAAGTTTATTTGGCACACCGGTATGTCGACACGCGGCCTCAAGGTTACCTGATGAACAGTGTAGTGGCCTATCTTTTCTTCATTGCAGAATTGCCTTTGTGAGGACAAAGTGATCTCCCCTCCCAACCCCGCGAGGCATACGTGGCCTTTCACTCCCTGCTAGGTGCTCATCCCTCAGCGATCGTCGGTGAGTCAGCCAAACGTATAGGAGGCTGGCCACGAGATAAGGTACTGTTTTGTTCGTCACACAGATAGGCAGGCAACAGGTTCCAGGCAGCGTTTGCCAAAGCGGTGCTTTAAGTGTAGGAAGCATTTCTGGTGTCTTAGGAATGACAGGTCTGCACTGGGATCCAAGATGGACACGAGGGACCGCCCGTCGCTTCTAGGAGCTGAGAGCAGTGTTCGGCTGAGGACAACCATATGCCAAAAGAAGGGCAGTAAAGGCCTCCTTTTGCTAAACATCTAGCATGTGGCAAGTGAAACAACTCAAGTATCTCCCTTCTGACGCACTTTGGGAGTACAAACTAGAGAAAGACACAGCAGGGTGAATGCTCTGCGTGGTCCCTTTTGAAAGTAAGTCTGCGAGTGAAATTTTATTTCCCTCATCGGGATTTACAGAGCCACGGGCTCAATTCTCCCCAAGAAACACTGTTGCTGCACAGCTTCTCTTCGTAACACAATTGCCCTCGTGATGACGTGAGTTTCTAGGCAAGAAACTCGGAGGTTGCCATCCCTTGGTAGGTGGCCATCCTTCAGGAGTCTTCAGGCAATGGGCCCACCACATGGGGCCTCTAGCCTCAAGCTAACGTCCAGGTGTTCTCATGACAGACTTAGGGAAGCAACAGATTGCATAGAGCCTTAGTCCCTTGTGGTTCTTGAACTCTAGGAAGCATACCAGCTCTCTTTTGGACTCACTTGTCAGTGCTAGGTCCCAAAACGTACTGAGAAAGGACTGCCTGTGTCTTCGGGGAGCCTTGAGCCATCTACCGTCGGGAACAGCTAGATGCCGACTGATGGGCCGTGAAGGCCTTCGTTGTTTAGACACCTGGATTGCGATAGCTTGAAAGCAACCCAGTTATCAGCGTTCCATGCCTTCCTTCATGCAAAGGGTGTCTGCACTCTGGAGGAACCCTGAGCTGCACTGGAAAATACAATTAGCCTACCACTGTTCCTGGGAACTGGTCCGTGACGTCTGTCTACCTTAAGCGGCAACTGCACTTTAAGTCCGGCTTCAAAACCTACAGGGTTTTCCCGAACTGGTAGATAGTCTAGAGAAGTACCGTCACCTAGGCCTAACTAAGCCCTCACCTCGATATCCTTACACCACAGTCAGGACTCCCAGCATGGCAATGGTGACTGGGGTCACAAGCCACTGTGTCCACGGGATGTACAAGAGACAGTCCGATGCGACTTGTTAATACGCTGCTTTGTCCTGCTGGAAATTGAGGCTTCCTGGGAATGTTGCTTTTCCTCATTGGAAAGTGGAGAGTTTGCGGCCCCAGTGTTACCTGCCTGGTAAACACTGTTGTTGCCAATCTTCTCATTGCTGCAGAGTCGTCTCTGGGAGGACAAGTTATCTTCCGCGAAAGCACACTTGGCTTTCAATTCCTTCCACGTCCTCATCCCTCAAAAATCGTGCGTGAGTACGCCCACAACCCCGGACGACTCGCCTCAAGCCAACGTTCTACTTCTCTCATCACAGACATAGGCGGGCCGCAAGCTCACGGCAGCCTTTGTCAAAGCGGTGCTTTAAATGTAGGAAGTGTTTCTGGCGTCTGAAGACACGGGGGTCTGCACTAGGATCCAAGATGTAAACGACGGACTGACTGCCCGTCCTTTCCGGGCCTTGTGAGCGAAGCTCAGTTGAGGGCAACCATAGGCCGAAAGAAGGGCTGTGAAGGGCGTCTTTTGTTAAAATGCTAGGATGCGGCAAGTTGAAACGACTGTAGTATCATCTCCGTGCTGTGCGCGCCTTGGACGTGCCATGGAGAGACGGAAATGACAGGGTGAATGCTCTGCGGTCCATTTTGAAACTAAGGCTTGAAGGGAAACTTTATTTTCCTCATTGGGGTTTCGAGAGCTGCGGGCTCAGTTCTCCCTGGGAAACAGTGTTGTTGCACAGTTGCCTTTGTGATGACAAGTGAGTTTCCTGGAAGGAGATTGGATGTTGCCGTTCCTCACTAAGTGCTCCCACTTTGGCTGTCCTCAGGGAAGAGAAGAACCACACGGGGCCGCTGGCCTTAAGCTAATGTTCAGGTTTTCTCATGAACGAGGTAGGCATGCAACACACACCATGCAGCCTTAGTCCCTGGGTTTCTCGAACTCTAGGAAGCATATCAGGTTCTCTCGTGAGTCGCGGGTCTGCACGAGGATCCGAAATGGACTAAAAGGGCCTCCTGTGTCTTCCGGGAGTTGTGAGCCATGCAACCGCTGGCAGCAGCTAGATGCCGAATCATGGTCAGTGAAGGGCTTCGTCAGAGAAACACCTAGGTTGGGATAGCTTAGAAACAGCCAGCTATCAGCGTTCTGTTTATTCCTTCATGCAAAACGTGTCTGCTTTTCTGCCGAACCCAGAGCACACAAAACGTACAGTGATTCGACCCAGCCTTCAGGGAACTCGCACGTGATGCAATTTACCCCAGGCGGCCCCTGGACTTTCAGTGTGGCCTGAAAAATTTCAGGCTCTCCCTTGAAAGCCAGGTATTCTGGAGATACATTGTACACACCGGCCTCACTCACCCCTGACTTGCTAATCCTTTCACCACAATCACGACCCCGTATCACAAAGTGTATCACAAAGTTTACTCAATAAAGGGTCTAGGGGGTCAGCTGAAAGTCCAGTAGGGAGTCTGAAACTGCAGCATAAGACGCTGTGCCCTCGCCTTGGAAACTGAAGCGTGATGGGAAGTTTATTTGGCACACCGGTATGTCGACACGCGGCCTCAAGGTTACCTGATGAACAGTGTAGTGGCCTATCTTTTCTTCATTGCAGAATTGCCTTTGTGAGGACAAAGTGATCTCCCCTCCCAACCCCGCGAGGCATACGTGGCCTTTCACTCCCTGCTAGGTGCTCATCCCTCAGCGATCGTCGGTGAGTCAGCCAAACGTATAGGAGGCTGGCCACGAGATAAGGTACTGTTTTGTTCGTCACACAGATAGGCAGGCAACAGGTTCCAGGCAGCGTTTGCCAAAGCGGTGCTTTAAGTGTAGGAAGCATTTCTGGTGTCTTAGGAATGACAGGTCTGCACTGGGATCCAAGATGGACACGAGGGACCGCCCGTCGCTTCTAGGAGCTGAGAGCAGTGTTCGGCTGAGGACAACCATATGCCGAAAGAAGGGCAGTAAAGGCCTCCTTTTGCTAAACATCTAGCATGTGGCAAGTGAAACAACTCAAGTATCTCCCTTCTGACGCACTTTGGGAGTACAAACTAGAGAAAGACACAGCAGGGTGAATGCTCTGCGTGGTCCCTTTTGAAAGTAAGTCTGCGAGTGAAATTTTATTTCCCTCATCGGGATTTACAGAGCCACGGGCTCAATTCTCCCCAAGAAACACTGTTGCTGCACAGCTTCTCTTCGTAACACAATTGCCCTCGTGATGACGTGAGTTTCTAGGCAAGAAACTCGGAGGTTGCCATCCCTTGGTAGGTGGCCATCCTTCAGGAGTCTTCAGGCAATGGGCCCACCACATGGGGCCTCTAGCCTCAAGCTAACGTCCAGGTGTTCTCATGACAGACTTAGGGAAGCAACAGATTGCATAGAGCCTTAGTCCCTTGTGGTTCTTGAACTCTAGGAAGCATACCAGCTCTCTTTTGGACTCACTTGTCAGCGCTAGGTCCCAAAACGTACTGAGAAAGGACTGCCTGTGTCCTCGGGGAGCCTTGAGCCATCTACCGTCGGGAACAGCTAGATGCCGACTGATGGGCCGTGAAGGGCTTCGTTGTTTAGACACCTGGATTGCGATAGCTTGAAAGCAACCCAGTTATCAGCGTTCCATGCCTTCCTTCATGCAAAGGGTGTCTGCACTCTGGAGGAACCCTGAGCTGCACTGGAAAATACAATTAGCCTACCACTGTTCCTGGGAACTGGTCCGTGACGTCTGTCTACCTTAAGCGGCAACTACACTTTAAGTCCGGCTTCAAAACCTACAGGGTTTTCCCGAACTGGTAGATAGTCTAGAGAAGTACCGTCACCTAGGCCTAACTAAGCCCTCACCTCGATATCCTTACACCACAGTCAGGACTCCCAGCATGGCAATGGTGACTGGGGTCACAAGCCACTGTGTCCACGGGATGTACAAGAGACAGTCCGATGCGACTTGTTAATACGCTGCTTTGTCCTGCTGGAAATTGAGGCTTCCTGGGAATGTAGCTTTTCCTCATTGGAAAGTGGAGAGTTTGCGGCCCCAGTGTTACCTGCCTGGTGAACACTGTTGTTGCCAATCTTCTCATTGCTGCAGAGTCGTCTCTGGGAGGACAAGTTATCTTCCGCGAAAGCACACTTGGCTTTCAATTCCTTCCACGTCCTCATCCCTCAAAAATCGTGCGTGAGTACGCCCACAACCCCGGACGACTCGCCTCAAGCCAACGTTCTACTTCTCTCATCACAGACATAGGCGGGCCGCAAGCTCACGGCAGCCTTTGTCAAAGCGGTGCTTTAAATGTAGGAAGTGTTTCTGGCGTCTGAAGACACGGGGGTCTGCACTAGGATCCAAGATGTAAACGACGGACTGCCCGTCCTTTCCGGGCCTTGTGAGCGAAGCTCAGTTGAGGGCAACCATAGGCCGAAAGAAGGGCTGTGAAGGGCGTCTTTTGTTAAAAATGCTAGGATGCGGCAAGTTGAAACGACTGTAGTATCATCTCCGTGCTGTGCGCGCCTTGGACGTGCCATGGAGAGACGGAAACGACAGGGTGAATGCTCTGCGGTCCATTTTGAAACTAAGGCTTGAAGGGAAACTTTATTTTCCTCATTGGGGTTTCGAGAGCTGCGGGCTCAGTTCTCCCTGGGAAACAGTGTTGTTGCACAGTTGCCTTTGTGATGACAAGTGAGTTTCCTGGAAGGAGATTGGATGTTGCCGTTCCTCACTAAGTGCTCCCACTTTGGCTGTCCTCAGGGAAGAGAAGAACCACACGGGGCCGCTGGCCTTAAGCTAATGTTCAGGTTTTCTCATGAACGAGGTAGGCATGCAACACACACCATGCAGCCTTAGTCCCTGGGTTTCTCGAACTCTAGGAAGCATATCAGGTTCTCTCGTGAGTCGCGGGTCTGCACGAGGATCCGAAATGGACTAAAAGGGCCTCCTGTGTCTTCCGGGAGTTGTGAGCCATGCAACCGCTGGCAGCAGCTAGATGCCGAATCATGGTCAGTGAAGGGCTTCGTCAGAGAAACACCTAGGTTGGGATAGCTTAGAAACAGCCAGCTATCAGCGTTCTGTTTATTCCTTCATGCAAAACGTGTCTGCTTTTCTGCCGAACCCAGAGCACACAAAACGTACAGTGATTCGACCCAGCCTTCAGGGAACTCGCACGTGATGCAATTTACCCCAGGCGGCCCCTGGACTTTCAGTGTGGCCTGAAAAATTTCAGGCTCTCCCTTGAAAGCCAGGTATTCTGGAGATACATTGTACACACCGGCCTCACTCACCCCTGACTTGCTAATCCTTTCACCACAATCACGACCCCGTATCACAAAGTGTATCACAAAGTTTACTCAATAAAGGGTCTAGGGGGTCAGCTGAAAGTCCAGTAGGGAGTCTGAAACTGCAGCATAAGACGCTGTGCCCTCGCCTTGGAAACTGAAGCGTGATGGGAAGTTTATTTGGCACACCGGTATGTCGACACGCGGCCTCAAGGTTACCTGATGAACAGTGTAGTGGCCTATCTTTTCTTCATTGCAGAATTGCCTTTGTGAGGACAAAGTGATCTCCCCTCCCAACCCCGCGAGGCATACGTGGCCTTTCACTCCCTGCTAGGTGCTCATCCCTCAGCGATCGTCGGTGAGTCAGCCAAACGTATAGGAGGCTGGCCACGAGATAAGGTACTGTTTTGTTCGTCACACAGATAGGCAGGCAACAGGTTCCAGGCAGCGTTTGCCAAAGCGGTGCTTTAAGTGTAGGAAGCATTTCTGGTGTCTTAGGAATGACAGGTCTGCACTGGGATCCAAGATGGACACGAGGGACCGCCCGTCGCTTCTAGGAGCTGAGAGCAGTGTTCGGCTGAGGACAACCATATGCCGAAAGAAGGGCAGTAAAGGCCTCCTTTTGCTAAACATCTAGCATGTGGCAAGTGAAACAACTCAAGTATCTCCCTTCTGACGCACTTTGGGAGTACAAACTAGAGAAAGACACAGCAGGGTGAATGCTCTGCGTGGTCCCTTTTGAAAGTAAGTCTGCGAGTGAAATTTTATTTCCCTCATCGGGATTTACAGAGCCACGGGCTCAATTCTCCCCAAGAAACACTGTTGCTGCACAGCTTCTCTTCGTAACACAATTGCCCTCGTGATGACGTGAGTTTCTAGGCAAGAAACTCGGAGGTTGCCATCCCTTGGTAGGTGGCCATCCTTCAGGAGTCTTCAGGCAATGGGCCCACCACATGGGGCCTCTAGCCTCAAGCTAACGTCCAGGTGTTCTCATGACAGACTTAGGGAAGCAACAGATTGCATAGAGCCTTAGTCCCTTGTGGTTCTTGAACTCTAGGAAGCATACCAGCTCTCTTTTGGACTCACTTGTCAGCGCTAGGTCCCAAAACGTACTGAGAAAGGACTGCCTGTGTCTTCGGGGAGCCTTGAGCCATCTACCGTCGGGAACAGCTAGATGCCGACTGATGGGCCGTGAAGGCCTTCGTTGTTTAGACACCTGGATTGCGATAGCTTGAAAGCAACCCAGTTATCAGCGTTCCATGCCTTCCTTCATGCAAAGGGTGTCTGCACTCTGGAGGAACCCTGAGCTGCACTGGAAAATACAATTAGCCTACCACTGTTCCTGGGAACTGGTCCGTGACGTCTGTCTACCTTAAGCGGCAACTGCACTTTAAGTCCGGCTTCAAAACCTACAGGGTTTTCCCGAACTGGTAGATAGTCTAGAGAAGTACCGTCACCTAGGCCTAACTAAGCCCTCACCTCGATATCCTTACACCACAGTCAGGACTCCCAGCATGGCAATGGTGACTGGGGTCACAAGCCACTGTGTCCACGGGATGTACAAGAGACAGTCCGATGCGACTTGTTAATACGCTGCTTTGTCCTGCTGGAAATTGAGGCTTCCTGGGAATGTTGCTTTTCCTCATTGGAAAGTGGAGAGTTTGCGGCCCCAGTGTTACCTGCCTGGTAAACACTGTTGTTGCCAATCTTCTCATTGCTGCAGAGTCGTCTCTGGGAGGACAAGTTATCTTCCGCGAAAGCACACTTGGCTTTCAATTCCTTCCACGTCCTCATCCCTCAAAAATCGTGCGTGAGTACGCCCACAACCCCGGACGACTCGCCTCAAGCCAACGTTCTACTTCTCTCATCACAGACATAGGCGGGCCGCAAGCTCACGGCAGCCTTTGTCAAAGCGGTGCTTTAAATGTAGGAAGTGTTTCTGGCGTCTGAAGACACGGGGGTCTGCACTAGGATCCAAGATGTAAACGACGGACTGACTGCCCGTCCTTTCCGGGCCTTGTGAGCGAAGCTCAGTTGAGGGCAACCATAGGCCGAAAGAAGGGCTGTGAAGGGCGTCTTTTGTTAAAATGCTAGGATGCGGCAAGTTGAAACGACTGTAGTATCATCTCCGTGCTGTGCGCGCCTTGGACGTGCCATGGAGAGACGGAAACGACAGGGTGAATGCTCTGCGGTCCATTTTGAAACTAAGGCTTGAAGGGAAACTTTATTTTCCTCATTGGGGTTTCGAGAGCTGCGGGCTCAGTTCTCCCTGGGAAACAGTGTTGTTGCACAGTTGCCTTTGTGATGACAAGTGAGTTTCCTGGAAGGAGATTGGATGTTGCCGTTCCTCACTAAGTGCTCCCACTTTGGCTGTCCTCAGGGAAGAGAAGCACCACACGGGGCCGCTGGCCTTAAGCTAATGTTCAGGTTTTCTCATGAACGAGGTAGGCATGCAACACACACCATGCAGCCTTAGTCCCTGGGTTTCTCGAACTCTAGGAAGCATATCAGGTTCTCTCGTGAGTCGCGGGTCTGCACGAGGATCCGAAATGGACTAAAAGGGCCTCCTGTGTCTTCCGGGAGTTGTGAGCCATGCAACCGCTGGCAGCAGCTAGATGCCGAATCATGGTCAGTGAAGGGCTTCGTCAGAGAAACACCTAGGTTGGGATAGCTTAGAAACAGCCAGCTATCAGCGTTCTGTTTATTCCTTCATGCAAAACGTGTCTGCTTTTCTGCCGAACCCAGAGCACACAAAACGTACAGTGATTCGACCCAGCCTTCAGGGAACTCGCACGTGATGCAATTTACCCCAGGCGGCCCCTGGACTTTCAGTGTGGCCTGAAAAATTTCAGGCTCTCCCTTGAAAGCCAGGTATTCTGGAGATACATTGTACACACCGGCCTCACTCACCCCTGACTTGCTAATCCTTTCACCACAATCACGACCCCGTATCACAAAGTGTATCACAAAGTTTACTCAATAAAGGGTCTAGGGGGTCAGCTGAAAGTCCAGTAGGGAGTCTGAAACTGCAGCATAAGACGCTGTGCCCTCGCCTTGGAAACTGAAGCGTGATGGGAAGTTTATTTGGCACACCGGTATGTCGACACGCGGCCTCAAGGTTACCTGATGAACAGTGTAGTGGCCTATCTTTTCTTCATTGCAGAATTGCCTTTGTGAGGACAAAGTGATCTCCCCTCCCAACCCCGCGAGGCATACGTGGCCTTTCACTCCCTGCTAGGTGCTCATCCCTCAGCGATCGTCGGTGAGTCAGCCAAACGTATAGGAGGCTGGCCACGAGATAAGGTACTGTTTTGTTCGTCACACAGATAGGCAGGCAACAGGTTCCAGGCAGCGTTTGCCAAAGCGGTGCTTTAAGTGTAGGAAGCATTTCTGGTGTCTTAGGAATGACAGGTCTGCACTGGGATCCAAGATGGACACGAGGGACCGCCCGTCGCTTCTAGGAGCTGAGAGCAGTGTTCGGCTGAGGACAACCATATGCCGAAAGAAGGGCAGTAAAGGCCTCCTTTTGCTAAACATCTAGCATGTGGCAAGTGAAACAACTCAAGTATCTCCCTTCTGACGCACTTTGGGAGTACAAACTAGAGAAAGACACAGCAGGGTGAATGCTCTGCGTGGTCCCTTTTGAAAGTAAGTCTGCGAGTGAAATTTTATTTCCCTCATCGGGATTTACAGAGCCACGGGCTCAATTCTCCCCAAGAAACACTGTTGCTGCACAGCTTCTCTTCGTAACACAATTGCCCTCGTGATGACGTGAGTTTCTAGGCAAGAAACTCGGAGGTTGCCATCCCTTGGTAGGTGGCCATCCTTCAGGAGTCTTCAGGCAATGGGCCCACCACATGGGGCCTCTAGCCTCAAGCTAACGTCCAGGTGTTCTCATGACAGACTTAGGGAAGCAACAGATTGCATAGAGCCTTAGTCCCTTGTGGTTCTTGAACTCTAGGAAGCATACCAGCTCTCTTTTGGACTCACTTGTCAGCGCTAGGTCCCAAAACGTACTGAGAAAGGACTGCCTGTGTCCTCGGGGAGCCTTGAGCCATCTACCGTCGGGAACAGCTAGATGCCGACTGATGGGCCGTGAAGGGCTTCGTTGTTTAGACACCTGGATTGCGATAGCTTGAAAGCAACCCAGTTATCAGCGTTCCATGCCTTCCTTCATGCAAAGGGTGTCTGCACTCTGGAGGAACCCTGAGCTGCACTGGAAAATACAATTAGCCTACCACTGTTCCTGGGAACTGGTCCGTGACGTCTGTCTACCTTAAGCGGCAACTACACTTTAAGTCCGGCTTCAAAACCTACAGGGTTTTCCCGAACTGGTAGATAGTCTAGAGAAGTACCGTCACCTAGGCCTAACTAAGCCCTCACCTCGATATCCTTACACCACAGTCAGGACTCCCAGCATGGCAATGGTGACTGGGGTCACAAGCCACTGTGTCCACGGGATGTACAAGAGACAGTCCGATGCGACTTGTTAATACGCTGCTTTGTCCTGCTGGAAATTGAGGCTTCCTGGGAATGTTGCTTTTCCTCATTGGAAAGTGGAGAGTTTGCGGCCCCAGTGTTACCTGGTAAACACTGTTGTTGCCAATCTTCTCATTGCTGCAGAGTCGTCTCTGGGAGGACAAGTTATCTTCCGCGAAAGCACACTTGGCTTTCAATTCCTTCCACGTCCTCATCCCTCAAAAATCGTGTACAAGAGACAGTCCGATGCGACTTGTTAATACGCTGCTTTGTCCTGCTGGAAATTGAGGCTTCCTGGGAATGTTGCTTTTCCTCATTGGAAAGTGGAGAGTTTGCGGCCCCAGTGTTACCTGCCTGGTAAACACTGTTGTTGCCAATCTTCTCATTGCTGCAGAGTCGTCTCTGGGAGGACAAGTTATCTTCCGCGAAAGCACACTTGGCTTTCAATTCCTTCCACGTCCTCATCCCTCAAAAATCGTGCGTGAGTACGCCCACAACCCCGGACGACTCGCCTCAAGCCAACGTTCTACTTCTCTCATCACAGACATAGGCGGGCCGCAAGCTCACGGCAGCCTTTGTCAAAGCGGTGCTTTAAATGTAGGAAGTGTTTCTGGCGTCTGAAGACACGGGGGTCTGCACTAGGATCCAAGATGTAAACGACGGACTGCCCGTCCTTTCCGGGCCTTGTGAGCGAAGCTCAGTTGAGGGCAACCATAGGCCGAAAGAAGGGCTGTGAAGGGCGTCTTTTGTTAAAAATGCTAGGATGCGGCAAGTTGAAACGACTGTAGTATCATCTCCGTGCTGTGCGCGCCTTGGACGTGCCATGGAGAGACGGAAACGACAGGGTGAATGCTCTGCGGTCCATTTTGAAACTAAGGCTTGAAGGGAAACTTTATTTTCCTCATTGGGGTTTCGAGAGCTGCGGGCTCAGTTCTCCCTGGGAAACAGTGTTGTTGCACAGTTGCCTTTGTGATGACAAGTGAGTTTCCTGGAAGGAGATTGGATGTTGCCGTTCCTCACTAAGTGCTCCCACTTTGGCTGTCCTCAGGGAAGAGAAGAACCACACGGGGCCGCTGGCCTTAAGCTAATGTTCAGGTTTTCTCATGAACGAGGTAGGCATGCAACACACACCATGCAGCCTTAGTCCCTGGGTTTCTCGAACTCTAGGAAGCATATCAGGTTCTCTCGTGAGTCGCGGGTCTGCACGAGGATCCGAAATGGACTAAAAGGGCCTCCTGTGTCTTCCGGGAGTTGTGAGCCATGCAACCGCTGGCAGCAGCTAGATGCCGAATCATGGTCAGTGAAGGGCTTCGTCAGAGAAACACCTAGGTTGGGATAGCTTAGAAACAGCCAGCTATCAGCGTTCTGTTTATTCCTTCATGCAAAACGTGTCTGCTTTTCTGCCGAACCCAGAGCACACAAAACGTACAGTGATTCGACCCAGCCTTCAGGGAACTCGCACGTGATGCAATTTACCCCAGGCGGCCCCTGGACTTTCAGTGTGGCCTGAAAAATTTCAGGCTCTCCCTTGAAAGCCAGGTATTCTGGAGATACATTGTACACACCGGCCTCACTCACCCCTGACTTGCTAATCCTTTCACCACAATCACGACCCCGTATCACAAAGTGTATCACAAAGTTTACTCAATAAAGGGTCTAGGGGGTCAGCTGAAAGTCCAGTAGGGAGTCTGAAACTGCAGCATAAGACGCTGTGCCCTCGCCTTGGAAACTGAAGCGTGATGGGAAGTTTATTTGGCACACCGGTATGTCGACACGCGGCCTCAAGGTTACCTGATGAACAGTGTAGTGGCCTATCTTTTCTTCATTGCAGAATTGCCTTTGTGAGGACAAAGTGATCTCCCCTCCCAACCCCGCGAGGCATACGTGGCCTTTCACTCCCTGCTAGGTGCTCATCCCTCAGCGATCGTCGGTGAGTCAGCCAAACGTATAGGAGGCTGGCCACGAGATAAGGTACTGTTTTGTTCGTCACACAGATAGGCAGGCAACAGGTTCCAGGCAGCGTTTGCCAAAGCGGTGCTTTAAGTGTAGGAAGCATTTCTGGTGTCTTAGGAATGACAGGTCTGCACTGGGATCCAAGATGGACACGAGGGACCGCCCGTCGCTTCTAGGAGCTGAGAGCAGTGTTCGGCTGAGGACAACCATATGCCGAAAGAAGGGCAGTAAAGGCCTCCTTTTGCTAAACATCTAGCATGTGGCAAGTGAAACAACTCAAGTATCTCCCTTCTGACGCACTTTGGGAGTACAAACTAGAGAAAGACACAGCAGGGTGAATGCTCTGCGTGGTCCCTTTTGAAAGTAAGTCTGCGAGTGAAATTTTATTTCCCTCATCGGGATTTACAGAGCCACGGGCTCAATTCTCCCCAAGAAACACTGTTGCTGCACAGCTTCTCTTCGTAACACAATTGCCCTCGTGATGACGTGAGTTTCTAGGCAAGAAACTCGGAGGTTGCCATCCCTTGGTAGGTGGCCATCCTTCAGGAGTCTTCAGGCAATGGGCCCACCACATGGGGCCTCTAGCCTCAAGCTAACGTCCAGGTGTTCTCATGACAGACTTAGGGAAGCAACAGATTGCATAGAGCCTTAGTCCCTTGTGGTTCTTGAACTCTAGGAAGCATACCAGCTCTCTTTTGGACTCACTTGTCAGCGCTAGGTCCCAAAACGTACTGAGAAAGGACTGCCTGTGTCTTCGGGGAGCCTTGAGCCATCTACCGTCGGGAACAGCTAGATGCCGACTGATGGGCCGTGAAGGCCTTCGTTGTTTAGACACCTGGATTGCGATAGCTTGAAAGCAACCCAGTTATCAGCGTTCCATGCCTTCCTTCATGCAAAGGGTGTCTGCACTCTGGAGGAACCCTGAGCTGCACTGGAAAATACAATTAGCCTACCACTGTTCCTGGGAACTGGTCCGTGACGTCTGTCTACCTTAAGCGGCAACTGCACTTTAAGTCCGGCTTCAAAACCTACAGGGTTTTCCCGAACTGGTAGATAGTCTAGAGAAGTACCGTCACCTAGGCCTAACTAAGCCCTCACCTCGATATCCTTACACCACAGTCAGGACTCCCAGCATGGCAATGGTGACTGGGGTCACAAGCCACTGTGTCCACGGGATGTACAAGAGACAGTCCGATGCGACTTGTTAATACGCTGCTTTGTCCTGCTGGAAATTGAGGCTTCCTGGGAATGTTGCTTTTCCTCATTGGAAAGTGGAGAGTTTGCGGCCCCAGTGTTACCTGCCTGGTAAACACTGTTGTTGCCAATCTTCTCATTGCTGCAGAGTCGTCTCTGGGAGGACAAGTTATCTTCCGCGAAAGCACACTTGGCTTTCAATTCCTTCCACGTCCTCATCCCTCAAAAATCGTGCGTGAGTACGCCCACAACCCCGGACGACTCGCCTCAAGCCAACGTTCTACTTCTCTCATCACAGACATAGGCGGGCCGCAAGCTCACGGCAGCCTTTGTCAAAGCGGTGCTTTAAATGTAGGAAGTGTTTCTGGCGTCTGAAGACACGGGGGTCTGCACTAGGATCCAAGATGTAAACGACGGACTGACTGCCCGTCCTTTCCGGGCCTTGTGAGCGAAGCTCAGTTGAGGGCAACCATAGGCCGAAAGAAGGGCTGTGAAGGGCGTCTTTTGTTAAAAATGCTAGGATGCGGCAAGTTGAAACGACTGTAGTATCATCTCCGTGCTGTGCGCGCCTTGGACGTGCCATGGAGAGACGGAAACGACAGGGTGAATGCTCTGCGGTCCATTTTGAAACTAAGGCTTGAAGGGAAACTTTATTTTCCTCATTGGGGTTTCGAGAGCTGCGGGCTCAGTTCTCCCTGGGAAACAGTGTTGTTGCACAGTTGCCTTTGTGATGACAAGTGAGTTTCCTGGAAGGAGATTGGATGTTGCCGTTCCTCACTAAGTGCTCCCACTTTGGCTGTCCTCAGGGAAGAGAAGAACCACACGGGGCCGCTGGCCTTAAGCTAATGTTCAGGTTTTCTCATGAACGAGGTAGGCATGCAACACACACCATGCAGCCTTAGTCCCTGGGTTTCTCGAACTCTAGGAAGCATATCAGGTTCTCTCGTGAGTCGCGGGTCTGCACGAGGATCCGAAATGGACTAAAAGGGCCTCCTGTGTCTTCCGGGAGTTGTGAGCCATGCAACCGCTGGCAGCAGCTAGATGCCGAATCATGGTCAGTGAAGGGCTTCGTCAGAGAAACACCTAGGTTGGGATAGCTTAGAAACAGCCAGCTATCAGCGTTCTGTTTATTCCTTCATGCAAAACGTGTCTGCTTTTCTGCCGAACCCAGAGCACACAAAACGTACAGTGATTCGACCCAGCCTTCAGGGAACTCGCACGTGATGCAATTTACCCCAGGCGGCCCCTGGACTTTCAGTGTGGCCTGAAAAATTTCAGGCTCTCCCTTGAAAGCCAGGTATTCTGGAGATACATTGTACACACCGGCCTCACTCACCCCTGACTTGCTAATCCTTTCACCACAATCACGACCCCGTATCACAAAGTGTATCACAAAGTTTACTCAATAAAGGGTCTAGGGGGTCAGCTGAAAGTCCAGTAGGGAGTCTGAAACTGCAGCATAAGACGCTGTGCCCTCGCCTTGGAAACTGAAGCGTGATGGGAAGTTTATTTGGCACACCGGTATGTCGACACGCGGCCTCAAGGTTACCTGATGAACAGTGTAGTGGCCTATCTTTTCTTCATTGCAGAATTGCCTTTGTGAGGACAAAGTGATCTCCCCTCCCAACCCCGCGAGGCATACGTGGCCTTTCACTCCCTGCTAGGTGCTCATCCCTCAGCGATCGTCGGTGAGTCAGCCAAACGTATAGGAGGCTGGCCACGAGATAAGGTACTGTTTTGTTCGTCACACAGATAGGCAGGCAACAGGTTCCAGGCAGCGTTTGCCAAAGCGGTGCTTTAAGTGTAGGAAGCATTTCTGGTGTCTTAGGAATGACAGGTCTGCACTGGGATCCAAGATGGACACGAGGGACCGCCCGTCGCTTCTAGGAGCTGAGAGCAGTGTTCGGCTGAGGACAACCATATGCCGAAAGAAGGGCAGTAAAGGCCTCCTTTTGCTAAACATCTAGCATGTGGCAAGTGAAACAACTCAAGTATCTCCCTTCTGACGCACTTTGGGAGTACAAACTAGAGAAAGACACAGCAGGGTGAATGCTCTGCGTGGTCCCTTTTGAAAGTAAGTCTGCGAGTGAAATTTTATTTCCCTCATCGGGATTTACAGAGCCACGGGCTCAATTCTCCCCAAGAAACACTGTTGCTGCACAGCTTCTCTTCGTAACACAATTGCCCTCGTGATGACGTGAGTTTCTAGGCAAGAAACTCGGAGGTTGCCATCCCTTGGTAGGTGGCCATCCTTCAGGAGTCTTCAGGCAATGGGCCCACCACATGGGGCCTCTAGCCTCAAGCTAACGTCCAGGTGTTCTCATGACAGACTTAGGGAAGCAACAGATTGCATAGAGCCTTAGTCCCTTGTGGTTCTTGAACTCTAGGAAGCATACCAGCTCTCTTTTGGACTCACTTGTCAGCGCTAGGTCCCAAAACGTACTGAGAAAGGACTGCCTGTGTCTTCGGGGAGCCTTGAGCCATCTACCGTCGGGAACAGCTAGATGCCGACTGATGGGCCGTGAAGGCCTTCGTTGTTTAGACACCTGGATTGCGATAGCTTGAAAGCAACCCAGTTATCAGCGTTCCATGCCTTCCTTCATGCAAAGGGTGTCTGCACTCTGGAGGAACCCTGAGCTGCACTGGAAAATACAATTAGCCTACCACTGTTCCTGGGAACTGGTCCGTGACGTCTGTCTACCTTAAGCGGCAACTGCACTTTAAGTCCGGCTTCAAAACCTACAGGGTTTTCCCGAACTGGTAGATAGTCTAGAGAAGTACCGTCACCTAGGCCTAACTAAGCCCTCACCTCGATATCCTTACACCACAGTCAGGACTCCCAGCATGGCAATGGTGACTGGGGTCACAAGCCACTGTGTCCACGGGATGTACAAGAGACAGTCCGATGCGACTTGTTAATACGCTGCTTTGTCCTGCTGGAAATTGAGGCTTCCTGGGAATGTTGCTTTTCCTCATTGGAAAGTGGAGAGTTTGCGGCCCCAGTGTTACCTGCCTGGTAAACACTGTTGTTGCCAATCTTCTCATTGCTGCAGAGTCGTCTCTGGGAGGACAAGTTATCTTCCGCGAAAGCACACTTGGCTTTCAATTCCTTCCACGTCCTCATCCCTCAAAAATCGTGCGTGAGTACGCCCACAACCCCGGACGACTCGCCTCAAGCCAACGTTCTACTTCTCTCATCACAGACATAGGCGGGCCGCAAGCTCACGGCAGCCTTTGTCAAAGCGGTGCTTTAAATGTAGGAAGTGTTTCTGGCGTCTGAAGACACGGGGGTCTGCACTAGGATCCAAGATGTAAACGACGGACTGACTGCCCGTCCTTTCCGGGCCTTGTGAGCGAAGCTCAGTTGAGGGCAACCATAGGCCGAAAGAAGGGCTGTGAAGGGCGTCTTTTGTTAAAATGCTAGGATGCGGCAAGTTGAAACGACTGTAGTATCATCTCCGTGCTGTGCGCGCCTTGGACGTGCCATGGAGAGACGGAAACGACAGGGTGAATGCTCTGCGGTCCATTTTGAAACTAAGGCTTGAAGGGAAACTTTATTTTCCTCATTGGGGTTTCGAGAGCTGCGGGCTCAGTTCTCCCTGGGAAACAGTGTTGTTGCACAGTTGCCTTTGTGATGACAAGTGAGTTTCCTGGAAGGAGATTGGATGTTGCCGTTCCTCACTAAGTGCTCCCACTTTGGCTGTCCTCAGGGAAGAGAAGAACCACACGGGGCCGCTGGCCTTAAGCTAATGTTCAGGTTTTCTCATGAACGAGGTAGGCATGCAACACACACCATGCAGCCTTAGTCCCTGGGTTTCTCGAACTCTAGGAAGCATATCAGGTTCTCTCGTGAGTCGCGGGTCTGCACGAGGATCCGAAATGGACTAAAAGGGCCTCCTGTGTCTTCCGGGAGTTGTGAGCCATGCAACCGCTGGCAGCAGCTAGATGCCGAATCATGGTCAGTGAAGGGCTTCGTCAGAGAAACACCTAGGTTGGGATAGCTTAGAAACAGCCAGCTATCAGCGTTCTGTTTATTCCTTCATGCAAAACGTGTCTGCTTTTCTGCCGAACCCAGAGCACACAAAACGTACAGTGATTCGACCCAGCCTTCAGGGAACTCGCACGTGATGCAATTTACCCCAGGCGGCCCCTGGACTTTCAGTGTGGCCTGAAAAATTTCAGGCTCTCCCTTGAAAGCCAGGTATTCTGGAGATACATTGTACACACCGGCCTCACTCACCCCTGACTTGCTAATCCTTTCACCACAATCACGACCCCGTATCACAAAGTGTATCACAAAGTTTACTCAATAAAGGGTCTAGGGGGTCAGCTGAAAGTCCAGTAGGGAGTCTGAAACTGCAGCATAAGACGCTGTGCCCTCGCCTTGGAAACTGAAGCGTGATGGGAAGTTTATTTGGCACACCGGTATGTCGACACGCGGCCTCAAGGTTACCTGATGAACAGTGTAGTGGCCTATCTTTTCTTCATTGCAGAATTGCCTTTGTGAGGACAAAGTGATCTCCCCTCCCAACCCCGCGAGGCATACGTGGCCTTTCACTCCCTGCTAGGTGCTCATCCCTCAGCGATCGTCGGTGAGTCAGCCAAACGTATAGGAGGCTGGCCACGAGATAAGGTACTGTTTTGTTCGTCACACAGATAGGCAGGCAACAGGTTCCAGGCAGCGTTTGCCAAAGCGGTGCTTTAAGTGTAGGAAGCATTTCTGGTGTCTTAGGAATGACAGGTCTGCACTGGGATCCAAGATGGACACGAGGGACCGCCCGTCGCTTCTAGGAGCTGAGAGCAGTGTTCGGCTGAGGACAACCATATGCCGAAAGAAGGGCAGTAAAGGCCTCCTTTTGCTAAACATCTAGCATGTGGCAAGTGAAACAACTCAAGTATCTCCCTTCTGACGCACTTTGGGAGTACAAACTAGAGAAAGACACAGCAGGGTGAATGCTCTGCGTGGTCCCTTTTGAAAGTAAGTCTGCGAGTGAAATTTTATTTCCCTCATCGGGATTTACAGAGCCACGGGCTCAATTCTCCCCAAGAAACACTGTTGCTGCACAGCTTCTCTTCGTAACACAATTGCCCTCGTGATGACGTGAGTTTCTAGGCAAGAAACTCGGAGGTTGCCATCCCTTGGTAGGTGGCCATCCTTCAGGAGTCTTCAGGCAATGGGCCCACCACATGGGGCCTCTAGCCTCAAGCTAACGTCCAGGTGTTCTCATGACAGACTTAGGGAAGCAACAGATTGCATAGAGCCTTAGTCCCTTGTGGTTCTTGAACTCTAGGAAGCATACCAGCTCTCTTTTGGACTCACTTGTCAGCGCTAGGTCCCAAAACGTACTGAGAAAGGACTGCCTGTGTCTTCGGGGAGCCTTGAGCCATCTACCGTCGGGAACAGCTAGATGCCGACTGATGGGCCGTGAAGGCCTTCGTTGTTTAGACACCTGGATTGCGATAGCTTGAAAGCAACCCAGTTATCAGCGTTCCATGCCTTCCTTCATGCAAAGGGTGTCTGCACTCTGGAGGAACCCTGAGCTGCACTGGAAAATACAATTAGCCTACCACTGTTCCTGGGAACTGGTCCGTGACGTCTGTCTACCTTAAGCGGCAACTGCACTTTAAGTCCGGCTTCAAAACCTACAGGGTTTTCCCGAACTGGTAGATAGTCTAGAGAAGTACCGTCACCTAGGCCTAACTAAGCCCTCACCTCGATATCCTTACACCACAGTCAGGACTCCCAGCATGGCAATGGTGACTGGGGTCACAAGCCACTGTGTCCACGGGATGTACAAGAGACAGTCCGATGCGACTTGTTAATACGCTGCTTTGTCCTGCTGGAAATTGAGGCTTCCTGGGAATGTTGCTTTTCCTCATTGGAAAGTGGAGAGTTTGCGGCCCCAGTGTTACCTGCCTGGTAAACACTGTTGTTGCCAATCTTCTCATTGCTGCAGAGTCGTCTCTGGGAGGACAAGTTATCTTCCGCGAAAGCACACTTGGCTTTCAATTCCTTCCACGTCCTCATCCCTCAAAAATCGTGCGTGAGTACGCCCACAACCCCGGACGACTCGCCTCAAGCCAACGTTCTACTTCTCTCATCACAGACATAGGCGGGCCGCAAGCTCACGGCAGCCTTTGTCAAAGCGGTGCTTTAAATGTAGGAAGTGTTTCTGGCGTCTGAAGACACGGGGGTCTGCACTAGGATCCAAGATGTAAACGACGGACTGACTGCCCGTCCTTTCCGGGCCTTGTGAGCGAAGCTCAGTTGAGGGCAACCATAGGCCGAAAGAAGGGCTGTGAAGGGCGTCTTTTGTTAAAATGCTAGGATGCGGCAAGTTGAAACGACTGTAGTATCATCTCCGTGCTGTGCGCGCCTTGGACGTGCCATGGAGAGACGGAAACGACAGGGTGAATGCTCTGCGGTCCATTTTGAAACTAAGGCTTGAAGGGAAACTTTATTTTCCTCATTGGGGTTTCGAGAGCTGCGGGCTCAGTTCTCCCTGGGAAACAGTGTTGTTGCACAGTTGCCTTTGTGATGACAAGTGAGTTTCCTGGAAGGAGATTGGATGTTGCCGTTCCTCACTAAGTGCTCCCACTTTGGCTGTCCTCAGGGAAGAGAAGAACCACACGGGGCCGCTGGCCTTAAGCTAATGTTCAGGTTTTCTCATGAACGAGGTAGGCATGCAACACACACCATGCAGCCTTAGTCCCTGGGTTTCTCGAACTCTAGGAAGCATATCAGGTTCTCTCGTGAGTCGCGGGTCTGCACGAGGATCCGAAATGGACTAAAAGGGCCTCCTGTGTCTTCCGGGAGTTGTGAGCCATGCAACCGCTGGCAGCAGCTAGATGCCGAATCATGGTCAGTGAAGGGCTTCGTCAGAGAAACACCTAGGTTGGGATAGCTTAGAAACAGCCAGCTATCAGCGTTCTGTTTATTCCTTCATGCAAAACGTGTCTGCTTTTCTGCCGAACCCAGAGCACACAAAACGTACAGTGATTCGACCCAGCCTTCAGGGAACTCGCACGTGATGCAATTTACCCCAGGCGGCCCCTGGACTTTCAGTGTGGCCTGAAAAATTTCAGGCTCTCCCTTGAAAGCCAGGTATTCTGGAGATACATTGTACACACCGGCCTCACTCACCCCTGACTTGCTAATCCTTTCACCACAATCACGACCCCGTATCACAAAGTGTATCACAAAGTTTACTCAATAAAGGGTCTAGGGGGTCAGCTGAAAGTCCAGTAGGGAGTCTGAAACTGCAGCATAAGACGCTGTGCCCTCGCCTTGGAAACTGAAGCGTGATGGGAAGTTTATTTGGCACACCGGTATGTCGACACGCGGCCTCAAGGTTACCTGATGAACAGTGTAGTGGCCTATCTTTTCTTCATTGCAGAATTGCCTTTGTGAGGACAAAGTGATCTCCCCTCCCAACCCCGCGAGGCATACGTGGCCTTTCACTCCCTGCTAGGTGCTCATCCCTCAGCGATCGTCGGTGAGTCAGCCAAACGTATAGGAGGCTGGCCACGAGATAAGGTACTGTTTTGTTCGTCACACAGATAGGCAGGCAACAGGTTCCAGGCAGCGTTTGCCAAAGCGGTGCTTTAAGTGTAGGAAGCATTTCTGGTGTCTTAGGAATGACAGGTCTGCACTGGGATCCAAGATGGACACGAGGGACCGCCCGTCGCTTCTAGGAGCTGAGAGCAGTGTTCGGCTGAGGACAACCATATGCCGAAAGAAGGGCAGTAAAGGCCTCCTTTTGCTAAACATCTAGCATGTGGCAAGTGAAACAACTCAAGTATCTCCCTTCTGACGCACTTTGGGAGTACAAACTAGAGAAAGACACAGCAGGGTGAATGCTCTGCGTGGTCCCTTTTGAAAGTAAGTCTGCGAGTGAAATTTTATTTCCCTCATCGGGATTTACAGAGCCACGGGCTCAATTCTCCCCAAGAAACACTGTTGCTGCACAGCTTCTCTTCGTAACACAATTGCCCTCGTGATGACGTGAGTTTCTAGGCAAGAAACTCGGAGGTTGCCATCCCTTGGTAGGTGGCCATCCTTCAGGAGTCTTCAGGCAATGGGCCCACCACATGGGGCCTCTAGCCTCAAGCTAACGTCCAGGTGTTCTCATGACAGACTTAGGGAAGCAACAGATTGCATAGAGCCTTAGTCCCTTGTGGTTCTTGAACTCTAGGAAGCATACCAGCTCTCTTTTGGACTCACTTGTCAGCGCTAGGTCCCAAAACGTACTGAGAAAGGACTGCCTGTGTCCTCGGGGAGCCTTGAGCCATCTACCGTCGGGAACAGCTAGATGCCGACTGATGGGCCGTGAAGGCCTTCGTTGTTTAGACACCTGGATTGCGATAGCTTGAAAGCAACCCAGTTATCAGCGTTCCATGCCTTCCTTCATGCAAAGGGTGTCTGCACTCTGGAGGAACCCTGAGCTGCACTGGAAAATACAATTAGCCTACCACTGTTCCTGGGAACTGGTCCGTGACGTCTGTCTACCTTAAGCGGCAACTACACTTTAAGTCCGGCTTCAAAACCTACAGGGTTTTCCCGAACTGGTAGATAGTCTAGAGAAGTACCGTCACCTAGGCCTAACTAAGCCCTCACCTCGATATCCTTACACCACAGTCAGGACTCCCAGCATGGCAATGGTGACTGGGGTCACAAGCCACTGTGTCCACGGGATGTACAAGAGACAGTCCGATGCGACTTGTTAATACGCTGCTTTGTCCTGCTGGAAATTGAGGCTTCCTGGGAATGTTGCTTTTCCTCATTGGAAAGTGGAGAGTTTGCGGCCCCAGTGTTACCTGCCTGGTAAACACTGTTGTTGCCAATCTTCTCATTGCTGCAGAGTCGTCTCTGGGAGGACAAGTTATCTTCCGCGAAAGCACACTTGGCTTTCAATTCCTTCCACGTCCTCATCCCTCAAAAATCGTGCGTGAGTACGCCCACAACCCCGGACGACTCGCCTCAAGCCAACGTTCTACTTCTCTCATCACAGACATAGGCGGGCCGCAAGCTCACGGCAGCCTTTGTCAAAGCGGTGCTTTAAATGTAGGAAGTGTTTCTGGCGTCTGAAGACACGGGGGTCTGCACTAGGATCCAAGATGTAAACGACGGACTGCCCGTCCTTTCCGGGCCTTGTGAGCGAAGCTCAGTTGAGGGCAACCATAGGCCGAAAGAAGGGCTGTGAAGGGCGTCTTTTGTTAAAAATGCTAGGATGCGGCAAGTTGAAACGACTGTAGTATCATCTCCGTGCTGTGCGCGCCTTGGACGTGCCATGGAGAGACGGAAACGACAGGGTGAATGCTCTGCGGTCCATTTTGAAACTAAGGCTTGAAGGGAAACTTTATTTTCCTCATTGGGGTTTCGAGAGCTGCGGGCTCAGTTCTCCCTGGGAAACAGTGTTGTTGCACAGTTGCCTTTGTGATGACAAGTGAGTTTCCTGGAAGGAGATTGGATGTTGCCGTTCCTCACTAAGTGCTCCCACTTTGGCTGTCCTCAGGGAAGAGAAGAACCACACGGGGCCGCTGGCCTTAAGCTAATGTTCAGGTTTTCTCATGAACGAGGTAGGCATGCAACACACACCATGCAGCCTTAGTCCCTGGGTTTCTCGAACTCTAGGAAGCATATCAGGTTCTCTCGTGAGTCGCGGGTCTGCACGAGGATCCGAAATGGACTAAAAGGGCCTCCTGTGTCTTCCGGGAGTTGTGAGCCATGCAACCGCTGGCAGCAGCTAGATGCCGAATCATGGTCAGTGAAGGGCTTCGTCAGAGAAACACCTAGGTTGGGATAGCTTAGAAACAGCCAGCTATCAGCGTTCTGTTTATTCCTTCATGCAAAACGTGTCTGCTTTTCTGCCGAACCCAGAGCACACAAAACGTACAGTGATTCGACCCAGCCTTCAGGGAACTCGCACGTGATGCAATTTACCCCAGGCGGCCCCTGGACTTTCAGTGTGGCCTGAAAAATTTCAGGCTCTCCCTTGAAAGCCAGGTATTCTGGAGATACATTGTACACACCGGCCTCACTCACCCCTGACTTGCTAATCCTTTCACCACAATCACGACCCCGTATCACAAAGTGTATCACAAAGTTTACTCAATAAAGGGTCTAGGGGGTCAGCTGAAAGTCCAGTAGGGAGTCTGAAACTGCAGCATAAGACGCTGTGCCCTCGCCTTGGAAACTGAAGCGTGATGGGAAGTTTATTTGGCACACCGGTATGTCGACACGCGGCCTCAAGGTTACCTGATGAACAGTGTAGTGGCCTATCTTTTCTTCATTGCAGAATTGCCTTTGTGAGGACAAAGTGATCTCCCCTCCCAACCCCGCGAGGCATACGTGGCCTTTCACTCCCTGCTAGGTGCTCATCCCTCAGCGATCGTCGGTGAGTCAGCCAAACGTATAGGAGGCTGGCCACGAGATAAGGTACTGTTTTGTTCGTCACACAGATAGGCAGGCAACAGGTTCCAGGCAGCGTTTGCCAAAGCGGTGCTTTAAGTGTAGGAAGCATTTCTGGTGTCTTAGGAATGACAGGTCTGCACTGGGATCCAAGATGGACACGAGGGACCGCCCGTCGCTTCTAGGAGCTGAGAGCAGTGTTCGGCTGAGGACAACCATATGCCGAAAGAAGGGCAGTAAAGGCCTCCTTTTGCTAAACATCTAGCATGTGGCAAGTGAAACAACTCAAGTATCTCCCTTCTGACGCACTTTGGGAGTACAAACTAGAGAAAGACACAGCAGGGTGAATGCTCTGCGTGGTCCCTTTTGAAAGTAAGTCTGCGAGTGAAATTTTATTTCCCTCATCGGGATTTACAGAGCCACGGGCTCAATTCTCCCCAAGAAACACTGTTGCTGCACAGCTTCTCTTCGTAACACAATTGCCCTCGTGATGACGTGAGTTTCTAGGCAAGAAACTCGGAGGTTGCCATCCCTTGGTAGGTGGCCATCCTTCAGGAGTCTTCAGGCAATGGGCCCACCACATGGGGCCTCTAGCCTCAAGCTAACGTCCAGGTGTTCTCATGACAGACTTAGGGAAGCAACAGATTGCATAGAGCCTTAGTCCCTTGTGGTTCTTGAACTCTAGGAAGCATACCAGCTCTCTTTTGGACTCACTTGTCAGCGCTAGGTCCCAAAACGTACTGAGAAAGGACTGCCTGTGTCCTCGGGGAGCCTTGAGCCATCTACCGTCGGGAACAGCTAGATGCCGACTGATGGGCCGTGAAGGCCTTCGTTGTTTAGACACCTGGATTGCGATAGCTTGAAAGCAACCCAGTTATCAGCGTTCCATGCCTTCCTTCATGCAAAGGGTGTCTGCACTCTGGAGGAACCCTGAGCTGCACTGGAAAATACAATTAGCCTACCACTGTTCCTGGGAACTGGTCCGTGACGTCTGTCTACCTTAAGCGGCAACTACACTTTAAGTCCGGCTTCAAAACCTACAGGGTTTTCCCGAACTGGTAGATAGTCTAGAGAAGTACCGTCACCTAGGCCTAACTAAGCCCTCACCTCGATATCCTTACACCACAGTCAGGACTCCCAGCATGGCAATGGTGACTGGGGTCACAAGCCACTGTGTCCACGGGATGTACAAGAGACAGTCCGATGCGACTTGTTAATACGCTGCTTTGTCCTGCTGGAAATTGAGGCTTCCTGGGAATGTTGCTTTTCCTCATTGGAAAGTGGAGAGTTTGCGGCCCCAGTGTTACCTGCCTGGTAAACACTGTTGTTGCCAATCTTCTCATTGCTGCAGAGTCGTCTCTGGGAGGACAAGTTATCTTCCGCGAAAGCACACTTGGCTTTCAATTCCTTCCACGTCCTCATCCCTCAAAAATCGTGCGTGAGTACGCCCACAACCCCGGATGACTCGCCTCAAGCCAACGTTCTACTTCTCTCATCACAGACATAGGCGGGCCGCAAGCTCACGGCAGCCTTTGTCAAAGCGGTGCTTTAAATGTAGGAAGTGTTTCTGGCGTCTGAAGACACGGGGGTCTGCACTAGGATCCAAGATGTAAACGACGGACTGCCCGTCCTTTCCGGGCCTTGTGAGCGAAGCTCAGTTGAGGGCAACCATAGGCCGAAAGAAGGGCTGTGAAGGGCGTCTTTTGTTAAAAATGCTAGGATGCGGCAAGTTGAAACGACTGTAGTATCATCTCCGTGCTGTGCGCGCCTTGGACGTGCCATGGAGAGACGGAAACGACAGGGTGAATGCTCTGCGGTCCATTTTGAAACTAAGGCTTGAAGGGAAACTTTATTTTCCTCATTGGGGTTTCGAGAGCTGCGGGCTCAGTTCTCCCTGGGAAACAGTGTTGTTGCACAGTTGCCTTTGTGATGACAAGTGAGTTTCCTGGAAGGAGATTGGATGTTGCCGTTCCTCACTAAGTGCTCCCACTTTGGCTGTCCTCAGGGAAGAGAAGAACCACACGGGGCCGCTGGCCTTAAGCTAATGTTCAGGTTTTCTCATGAACGAGGTAGGCATGCAACACACACCATGCAGCCTTAGTCCCTGGGTTTCTCGAACTCTAGGAAGCATATCAGGTTCTCTCGTGAGTCGCGGGTCTGCACGAGGATCCGAAATGGACTAAAAGGGCCTCCTGTGTCTTCCGGGAGTTGTGAGCCATGCAACCGCTGGCAGCAGCTAGATGCCGAATCATGGTCAGTGAAGGGCTTCGTCAGAGAAACACCTAGGTTGGGATAGCTTAGAAACAGCCAGCTATCAGCGTTCTGTTTATTCCTTCATGCAAAACGTGTCTGCTTTTCTGCCGAACCCAGAGCACACAAAACGTACAGTGATTCGACCCAGCCTTCAGGGAACTCGCACGTGATGCAATTTACCCCAGGCGGCCCCTGGACTTTCAGTGTGGCCTGAAAAATTTCAGGCTCTCCCTTGAAAGCCAGGTATTCTGGAGATACATTGTACACACCGGCCTCACTCACCCCTGACTTGCTAATCCTTTCACCACAATCACGACCCCGTATCACAAAGTGTATCACAAAGTTTACTCAATAAAGGGTCTAGGGGGTCAGCTGAAAGTCCAGTAGGGAGTCTGAAACTGCAGCATAAGACGCTGTGCCCTCGCCTTGGAAACTGAAGCGTGATGGGAAGTTTATTTGGCACACCGGTATGTCGACACGCGGCCTCAAGGTTACCTGATGAACAGTGTAGTGGCCTATCTTTTCTTCATTGCAGAATTGCCTTTGTGAGGACAAAGTGATCTCCCCTCCCAACCCCGCGAGGCATACGTGGCCTTTCACTCCCTGCTAGGTGCTCATCCCTCAGCGATCGTCGGTGAGTCAGCCAAACGTATAGGAGGCTGGCCACGAGATAAGGTACTGTTTTGTTCGTCACACAGATAGGCAGGCAACAGGTTCCAGGCAGCGTTTGCCAAAGCGGTGCTTTAAGTGTAGGAAGCATTTCTGGTGTCTTAGGAATGACAGGTCTGCACTGGGATCCAAGATGGACACGAGGGACCGCCCGTCGCTTCTAGGAGCTGAGAGCAGTGTTCGGCTGAGGACAACCATATGCCGAAAGAAGGGCAGTAAAGGCCTCCTTTTGCTAAACATCTAGCATGTGGCAAGTGAAACAACTCAAGTATCTCCCTTCTGACGCACTTTGGGAGTACAAACTAGAGAAAGACACAGCAGGGTGAATGCTCTGCGTGGTCCCTTTTGAAAGTAAGTCTGCGAGTGAAATTTTATTTCCCTCATCGGGATTTACAGAGCCACGGGCTCAATTCTCCCCAAGAAACACTGTTGCTGCACAGCTTCTCTTCGTAACACAATTGCCCTCGTGATGACGTGAGTTTCTAGGCAAGAAACTCGGAGGTTGCCATCCCTTGGTAGGTGGCCATCCTTCAGGAGTCTTCAGGCAATGGGCCCACCACATGGGGCCTCTAGCCTCAAGCTAACGTCCAGGTGTTCTCATGACAGACTTAGGGAAGCAACAGATTGCATAGAGCCTTAGTCCCTTGTGGTTCTTGAACTCTAGGAAGCATACCAGCTCTCTTTTGGACTCACTTGTCAGTGCTAGGTCCCAAAACGTACTGAGAAAGGACTGCCTGTGTCCTCGGGGAGCCTTGAGCCATCTACCGTCGGGAACAGCTAGATGCCGACTGATGGGCCGTGAAGGCCTTCGTTGTTTAGACACCTGGATTGCGATAGCTTGAAAGCAACCCAGTTATCAGCGTTCCATGCCTTCCTTCATGCAAAGGGTGTCTGCACTCTGGAGGAACCCTGAGCTGCACTGGAAAATACAATTAGCCTACCACTGTTCCTGGGAACTGGTCCGTGACGTCTGTCTACCTTAAGCGGCAACTACACTTTAAGTCCGGCTTCAAAACCTACAGGGTTTTCCCGAACTGGTAGATAGTCTAGAGAAGTACCGTCACCTAGGCCTAACTAAGCCCTCACCTCGATATCCTTACACCACAGTCAGGACTCCCAGCATGGCAATGGTGACTGGGGTCACAAGCCACTGTGTCCACGGGATGTACAAGAGACAGTCCGATGCGACTTGTTAATACGCTGCTTTGTCCTGCTGGAAATTGAGGCTTCCTGGGAATGTTGCTTTTCCTCATTGGAAAGTGGAGAGTTTGCGGCCCCAGTGTTACCTGCCTGGTAAACACTGTTGTTGCCAATCTTCTCATTGCTGCAGAGTCGTCTCTGGGAGGACAAGTTATCTTCCGCGAAAGCACACTTGGCTTTCAATTCCTTCCACGTCCTCATCCCTCAAAAATCGTGCGTGAGTACGCCCACAACCCCGGACGACTCGCCTCAAGCCAACGTTCTACTTCTCTCATCACAGACATAGGCGGGCCGCAAGCTCACGGCAGCCTTTGTCAAAGCGGTGCTTTAAATGTAGGAAGTGTTTCTGGCGTCTGAAGACACGGGGGTCTGCACTAGGATCCAAGATGTAAACGACGGACTGCCCGTCCTTTCCGGGCCTTGTGAGCGAAGCTCAGTTGAGGGCAACCATAGGCCGAAAGAAGGGCTGTGAAGGGCGTCTTTTGTTAAAAATGCTAGGATGCGGCAAGTTGAAACGACTGTAGTATCATCTCCGTGCTGTGCGCGCCTTGGACGTGCCATGGAGAGACGGAAACGACAGGGTGAATGCTCTGCGGTCCATTTTGAAACTAAGGCTTGAAGGGAAACTTTATTTTCCTCATTGGGGTTTCGAGAGCTGCGGGCTCAGTTCTCCCTGGGAAACAGTGTTGTTGCACAGTTGCCTTTGTGATGACAAGTGAGTTTCCTGGAAGGAGATTGGATGTTGCCGTTCCTCACTAAGTGCTCCCACTTTGGCTGTCCTCAGGGAAGAGAAGAACCACACGGGGCCGCTGGCCTTAAGCTAATGTTCAGGTTTTCTCATGAACGAGGTAGGCATGCAACACACACCATGCAGCCTTAGTCCCTGGGTTTCTCGAACTCTAGGAAGCATATCAGGTTCTCTCGTGAGTCGCGGGTCTGCACGAGGATCCGAAATGGACTAAAAGGGCCTCCTGTGTCTTCCGGGAGTTGTGAGCCATGCAACCGCTGGCAGCAGCTAGATGCCGAATCATGGTCAGTGAAGGGCTTCGTCAGAGAAACACCTAGGTTGGGATAGCTTAGAAACAGCCAGCTATCAGCGTTCTGTTTATTCCTTCATGCAAAACGTGTCTGCTTTTCTGCCGAACCCAGAGCACACAAAACGTACAGTGATTCGACCCAGCCTTCAGGGAACTCGCACGTGATGCAATTTACCCCAGGCGGCCCCTGGACTTTCAGTGTGGCCTGAAAAATTTCAGGCTCTCCCTTGAAAGCCAGGTATTCTGGAGATACATTGTACACACCGGCCTCACTCACCCCTGACTTGCTAATCCTTTCACCACAATCACGACCCCGTATCACAAAGTGTATCACAAAGTTTACTCAATAAAGGGTCTAGGGGGTCAGCTGAAAGTCCAGTAGGGAGTCTGAAACTGCAGCATAAGACGCTGTGCCCTCGCCTTGGAAACTGAAGCGTGATGGGAAGTTTATTTGGCACACCGGTATGTCGACACGCGGCCTCAAGGTTACCTGATGAACAGTGTAGTGGCCTATCTTTTCTTCATTGCAGAATTGCCTTTGTGAGGACAAAGTGATCTCCCCTCCCAACCCCGCGAGGCATACGTGGCCTTTCACTCCCTGCTAGGTGCTCATCCCTCAGCGATCGTCGGTGAGTCAGCCAAACGTATAGGAGGCTGGCCACGAGATAAGGTACTGTTTTGTTCGTCACACAGATAGGCAGGCAACAGGTTCCAGGCAGCGTTTGCCAAAGCGGTGCTTTAAGTGTAGGAAGCATTTCTGGTGTCTTAGGAATGACAGGTCTGCACTGGGATCCAAGATGGACACGAGGGACCGCCCGTCGCTTCTAGGAGCTGAGAGCAGTGTTCGGCTGAGGACAACCATATGCCGAAAGAAGGGCAGTAAAGGCCTCCTTTTGCTAAACATCTAGCATGTGGCAAGTGAAACAACTCAAGTATCTCCCTTCTGACGCACTTTGGGAGTACAAACTAGAGAAAGACACAGCAGGGTGAATGCTCTGCGTGGTCCCTTTTGAAAGTAAGTCTGCGAGTGAAATTTTATTTCCCTCATCGGGATTTACAGAGCCACGGGCTCAATTCTCCCCAAGAAACACTGTTGCTGCACAGCTTCTCTTCGTAACACAATTGCCCTCGTGATGACGTGAGTTTCTAGGCAAGAAACTCGGAGGTTGCCATCCCTTGGTAGGTGGCCATCCTTCAGGAGTCTTCAGGCAATGGGCCCACCACATGGGGCCTCTAGCCTCAAGCTAACGTCCAGGTGTTCTCATGACAGACTTAGGGAAGCAACAGATTGCATAGAGCCTTAGTCCCTTGTGGTTCTTGAACTCTAGGAAGCATACCAGCTCTCTTTTGGACTCACTTGTCAGCGCTAGGTCCCAAAACGTACTGAGAAAGGACTGCCTGTGTCCTCGGGGAGCCTTGAGCCATCTACCGTCGGGAACAGCTAGATGCCGACTGATGGGCCGTGAAGGCCTTCGTTGTTTAGACACCTGGATTGCGATAGCTTGAAAGCAACCCAGTTATCAGCGTTCCATGCCTTCCTTCATGCAAAGGGTGTCTGCACTCTGGAGGAACCCTGAGCTGCACTGGAAAATACAATTAGCCTACCACTGTTCCTGGGAACTGGTCCGTGACGTCTGTCTACCTTAAGCGGCAACTACACTTTAAGTCCGGCTTCAAAACCTACAGGGTTTTCCCGAACTGGTAGATAGTCTAGAGAAGTACCGTCACCTAGGCCTAACTAAGCCCTCACCTCGATATCCTTACACCACAGTCAGGACTCCCAGCATGGCAATGGTGACTGGGGTCACAAGCCACTGTGTCCACGGGATGTACAAGAGACAGTCCGATGCGACTTGTTAATACGCTGCTTTGTCCTGCTGGAAATTGAGGCTTCCTGGGAATGTTGCTTTTCCTCATTGGAAAGTGGAGAGTTTGCGGCCCCAGTGTTACCTGCCTGGTAAACACTGTTGTTGCCAATCTTCTCATTGCTGCAGAGTCGTCTCTGGGAGGACAAGTTATCTTCCGCGAAAGCACACTTGGCTTTCAATTCCTTCCACGTCCTCATCCCTCAAAAATCGTGCGTGAGTACGCCCACAACCCCGGACGACTCGCCTCAAGCCAACGTTCTACTTCTCTCATCACAGACATAGGCGGGCCGCAAGCTCACGGCAGCCTTTGTCAAAGCGGTGCTTTAAATGTAGGAAGTGTTTCTGGCGTCTGAAGACACGGGGGTCTGCACTAGGATCCAAGATGTAAACGACGGACTGCCCGTCCTTTCCGGGCCTTGTGAGCGAAGCTCAGTTGAGGGCAACCATAGGCCGAAAGAAGGGCTGTGAAGGGCGTCTTTTGTTAAAAATGCTAGGATGCGGCAAGTTGAAACGACTGTAGTATCATCTCCGTGCTGTGCGCGCCTTGGACGTGCCATGGAGAGACGGAAACGACAGGGTGAATGCTCTGCGGTCCATTTTGAAACTAAGGCTTGAAGGGAAACTTTATTTTCCTCATTGGGGTTTCGAGAGCTGCGGGCTCAGTTCTCCCTGGGAAACAGTGTTGTTGCACAGTTGCCTTTGTGATGACAAGTGAGTTTCCTGGAAGGAGATTGGATGTTGCCGTTCCTCACTAAGTGCTCCCACTTTGGCTGTCCTCAGGGAAGAGAAGAACCACACGGGGCCGCTGGCCTTAAGCTAATGTTCAGGTTTTCTCATGAACGAGGTAGGCATGCAACACACACCATGCAGCCTTAGTCCCTGGGTTTCTCGAACTCTAGGAAGCATATCAGGTTCTCTCGTGAGTCGCGGGTCTGCACGAGGATCCGAAATGGACTAAAAGGGCCTCCTGTGTCTTCCGGGAGTTGTGAGCCATGCAACCGCTGGCAGCAGCTAGATGCCGAATCATGGTCAGTGAAGGGCTTCGTCAGAGAAACACCTAGGTTGGGATAGCTTAGAAACAGCCAGCTATCAGCGTTCTGTTTATTCCTTCATGCAAAACGTGTCTGCTTTTCTGCCGAACCCAGAGCACACAAAACGTACAGTGATTCGACCCAGCCTTCAGGGAACTCGCACGTGATGCAATTTACCCCAGGCGGCCCCTGGACTTTCAGTGTGGCCTGAAAAATTTCAGGCTCTCCCTTGAAAGCCAGGTATTCTGGAGATACATTGTACACACCGGCCTCACTCACCCCTGACTTGCTAATCCTTTCACCACAATCACGACCCCGTATCACAAAGTGTATCACAAAGTTTACTCAATAAAGGGTCTAGGGGGTCAGCTGAAAGTCCAGTAGGGAGTCTGAAACTGCAGCATAAGACGCTGTGCCCTCGCCTTGGAAACTGAAGCGTGATGGGAAGTTTATTTGGCACACCGGTATGTCGACACGCGGCCTCAAGGTTACCTGATGAACAGTGTAGTGGCCTATCTTTTCTTCATTGCAGAATTGCCTTTGTGAGGACAAAGTGATCTCCCCTCCCAACCCCGCGAGGCATACGTGGCCTTTCACTCCCTGCTAGGTGCTCATCCCTCAGCGATCGTCGGTGAGTCAGCCAAACGTATAGGAGGCTGGCCACGAGATAAGGTACTGTTTTGTTCGTCACACAGATAGGCAGGCAACAGGTTCCAGGCAGCGTTTGCCAAAGCGGTGCTTTAAGTGTAGGAAGCATTTCTGGTGTCTTAGGAATGACAGGTCTGCACTGGGATCCAAGATGGACACGAGGGACCGCCCGTCGCTTCTAGGAGCTGAGAGCAGTGTTCGGCTGAGGACAACCATATGCCGAAAGAAGGGCAGTAAAGGCCTCCTTTTGCTAAACATCTAGCATGTGGCAAGTGAAACAACTCAAGTATCTCCCTTCTGACGCACTTTGGGAGTACAAACTAGAGAAAGACACAGCAGGGTGAATGCTCTGCGTGGTCCCTTTTGAAAGTAAGTCTGCGAGTGAAATTTTATTTCCCTCATCGGGATTTACAGAGCCACGGGCTCAATTCTCCCCAAGAAACACTGTTGCTGCACAGCTTCTCTTCGTAACACAATTGCCCTCGTGATGACGTGAGTTTCTAGGCAAGAAACTCGGAGGTTGCCATCCCTTGGTAGGTGGCCATCCTTCAGGAGTCTTCAGGCAATGGGCCCACCACATGGGGCCTCTAGCCTCAAGCTAACGTCCAGGTGTTCTCATGACAGACTTAGGGAAGCAACAGATTGCATAGAGCCTTAGTCCCTTGTGGTTCTTGAACTCTAGGAAGCATACCAGCTCTCTTTTGGACTCACTTGTCAGCGCTAGGTCCCAAAACGTACTGAGAAAGGACTGCCTGTGTCCTCGGGGAGCCTTGAGCCATCTACCGTCGGGAACAGCTAGATGCCGACTGATGGGCCGTGAAGGCCTTCGTTGTTTAGACACCTGGATTGCGATAGCTTGAAAGCAACCCAGTTATCAGCGTTCCATGCCTTCCTTCATGCAAAGGGTGTCTGCACTCTGGAGGAACCCTGAGCTGCACTGGAAAATACAATTAGCCTACCACTGTTCCTGGGAACTGGTCCGTGACGTCTGTCTACCTTAAGCGGCAACTACACTTTAAGTCCGGCTTCAAAACCTACAGGGTTTTCCCGAACTGGTAGATAGTCTAGAGAAGTACCGTCACCTAGGCCTAACTAAGCCCTCACCTCGATATCCTTACACCACAGTCAGGACTCCCAGCATGGCAATGGTGACTGGGGTCACAAGCCACTGTGTCCACGGGATGTACAAGAGACAGTCCGATGCGACTTGTTAATACGCTGCTTTGTCCTGCTGGAAATTGAGGCTTCCTGGGAATGTTGCTTTTCCTCATTGGAAAGTGGAGAGTTTGCGGCCCCAGTGTTACCTGCCTGGTAAACACTGTTGTTGCCAATCTTCTCATTGCTGCAGAGTCGTCTCTGGGAGGACAAGTTATCTTCCGCGAAAGCACACTTGGCTTTCAATTCCTTCCACGTCCTCATCCCTCAAAAATCGTGCGTGAGTACGCCCACAACCCCGGACGACTCGCCTCAAGCCAACGTTCTACTTCTCTCATCACAGACATAGGCGGGCCGCAAGCTCACGGCAGCCTTTGTCAAAGCGGTGCTTTAAATGTAGGAAGTGTTTCTGGCGTCTGAAGACACGGGGGTCTGCACTAGGATCCAAGATGTAAACGACGGACTGCCCGTCCTTTCCGGGCCTTGTGAGCGAAGCTCAGTTGAGGGCAACCATAGGCCGAAAGAAGGGCTGTGAAGGGCGTCTTTTGTTAAAATGCTAGGATGCGGCAAGTTGAAACGACTGTAGTATCATCTCCGTGCTGTGCGCGCCTTGGACGTGCCATGGAGAGACGGAAACGACAGGGTGAATGCTCTGCGGTCCATTTTGAAACTAAGGCTTGAAGGGAAACTTTATTTTCCTCATTGGGGTTTCGAGAGCTGCGGGCTCAGTTCTCCCTGGGAAACAGTGTTGTTGCACAGTTGCCTTTGTGATGACAAGTGAGTTTCCTGGAAGGAGATTGGATGTTGCCGTTCCTCACTAAGTGCTCCCACTTTGGCTGTCCTCAGGGAAGAGAAGAACCACACGGGGCCGCTGGCCTTAAGCTAATGTTCAGGTTTTCTCATGAACGAGGTAGGCATGCAACACACACCATGCAGCCTTAGTCCCTGGGTTTCTCGAACTCTAGGAAGCATATCAGGTTCTCTCGTGAGTCGCGGGTCTGCACGAGGATCCGAAATGGACTAAAAGGGCCTCCTGTGTCTTCCGGGAGTTGTGAGCCATGCAACCGCTGGCAGCAGCTAGATGCCGAATCATGGTCAGTGAAGGGCTTCGTCAGAGAAACACCTAGGTTGGGATAGCTTAGAAACAGCCAGCTATCAGCGTTCTGTTTATTCCTTCATGCAAAACGTGTCTGCTTTTCTGCCGAACCCAGAGCACACAAAACGTACAGTGATTCGACCCAGCCTTCAGGGAACTCGCACGTGATGCAATTTACCCCAGGCGGCCCCTGGACTTTCAGTGTGGCCTGAAAAATTTCAGGCTCTCCCTTGAAAGCCAGGTATTCTGGAGATACATTGTACACACCGGCCTCACTCACCCCTGACTTGCTAATCCTTTCACCACAATCACGACCCCGTATCACAAAGTGTATCACAAAGTTTACTCAATAAAGGGTCTAGGGGGTCAGCTGAAAGTCCAGTAGGGAGTCTGAAACTGCAGCATAAGACGCTGTGCCCTCGCCTTGGAAACTGAAGCGTGATGGGAAGTTTATTTGGCACACCGGTATGTCGACACGCGGCCTCAAGGTTACCTGATGAACAGTGTAGTGGCCTATCTTTTCTTCATTGCAGAATTGCCTTTGTGAGGACAAAGTGATCTCCCCTCCCAACCCCGCGAGGCATACGTGGCCTTTCACTCCCTGCTAGGTGCTCATCCCTCAGCGATCGTCGGTGAGTCAGCCAAACGTATAGGAGGCTGGCCACGAGATAAGGTACTGTTTTGTTCGTCACACAGATAGGCAGGCAACAGGTTCCAGGCAGCGTTTGCCAAAGCGGTGCTTTAAGTGTAGGAAGCATTTCTGGTGTCTTAGGAATGACAGGTCTGCACTGGGATCCAAGATGGACACGAGGGACCGCCCGTCGCTTCTAGGAGCTGAGAGCAGTGTTCGGCTGAGGACAACCATATGCCGAAAGAAGGGCAGTAAAGGCCTCCTTTTGCTAAACATCTAGCATGTGGCAAGTGAAACAACTCAAGTATCTCCCTTCTGACGCACTTTGGGAGTACAAACTAGAGAAAGACACAGCAGGGTGAATGCTCTGCGTGGTCCCTTTTGAAAGTAAGTCTGCGAGTGAAATTTTATTTCCCTCATCGGGATTTACAGAGCCACGGGCTCAATTCTCCCCAAGAAACACTGTTGCTGCACAGCTTCTCTTCGTAACACAATTGCCCTCGTGATGACGTGAGTTTCTAGGCAAGAAACTCGGAGGTTGCCATCCCTTGGTAGGTGGCCATCCTTCAGGAGTCTTCAGGCAATGGGCCCACCACATGGGGCCTCTAGCCTCAAGCTAACGTCCAGGTGTTCTCATGACAGACTTAGGGAAGCAACAGATTGCATAGAGCCTTAGTCCCTTGTGGTTCTTGAACTCTAGGAAGCATACCAGCTCTCTTTTGGACTCACTTGTCAGCGCTAGGTCCCAAAACGTACTGAGAAAGGACTGCCTGTGTCCTCGGGGAGCCTTGAGCCATCTACCGTCGGGAACAGCTAGATGCCGACTGATGGGCCGTGAAGGCCTTCGTTGTTTAGACACCTGGATTGCGATAGCTTGAAAGCAACCCAGTTATCAGCGTTCCATGCCTTCCTTCATGCAAAGGGTGTCTGCACTCTGGAGGAACCCTGAGCTGCACTGGAAAATACAATTAGCCTACCACTGTTCCTGGGAACTGGTCCGTGACGTCTGTCTACCTTAAGCGGCAACTACACTTTAAGTCCGGCTTCAAAACCTACAGGGTTTTCCCGAACTGGTAGATAGTCTAGAGAAGTACCGTCACCTAGGCCTAACTAAGCCCTCACCTCGATATCCTTACACCACAGTCAGGACTCCCAGCATGGCAATGGTGACTGGGGTCACAAGCCACTGTGTCCACGGGATGTACAAGAGACAGTCCGATGCGACTTGTTAATACGCTGCTTTGTCCTGCTGGAAATTGAGGCTTCCTGGGAATGTTGCTTTTCCTCATTGGAAAGTGGAGAGTTTGCGGCCCCAGTGTTACCTGCCTGGTAAACACTGTTGTTGCCAATCTTCTCATTGCTGCAGAGTCGTCTCTGGGAGGACAAGTTATCTTCCGCGAAAGCACACTTGGCTTTCAATTCCTTCCACGTCCTCATCCCTCAAAAATCGTGCGTGAGTACGCCCACAACCCCGGACGACTCGCCTCAAGCCAACGTTCTACTTCTCTCATCACAGACATAGGCGGGCCGCAAGCTCACGGCAGCCTTTGTCAAAGCGGTGCTTTAAATGTAGGAAGTGTTTCTGGCGTCTGAAGACACGGGGGTCTGCACTAGGATCCAAGATGTAAACGACGGACTGCCCGTCCTTTCCGGGCCTTGTGAGCGAAGCTCAGTTGAGGGCAACCATAGGCCGAAAGAAGGGCTGTGAAGGGCGTCTTTTGTTAAAAATGCTAGGATGCGGCAAGTTGAAACGACTGTAGTATCATCTCCGTGCTGTGCGCGCCTTGGACGTGCCATGGAGAGACGGAAACGACAGGGTGAATGCTCTGCGGTCCATTTTGAAACTAAGGCTTGAAGGGAAACTTTATTTTCCTCATTGGGGTTTCGAGAGCTGCGGGCTCAGTTCTCCCTGGGAAACAGTGTTGTTGCACAGTTGCCTTTGTGATGACAAGTGAGTTTCCTGGAAGGAGATTGGATGTTGCCGTTCCTCACTAAGTGCTCCCACTTTGGCTGTCCTCAGGGAAGAGAAGAACCACACGGGGCCGCTGGCCTTAAGCTAATGTTCAGGTTTTCTCATGAACGAGGTAGGCATGCAACACACACCATGCAGCCTTAGTCCCTGGGTTTCTCGAACTCTAGGAAGCATATCAGGTTCTCTCGTGAGTCGCGGGTCTGCACGAGGATCCGAAATGGACTAAAAGGGCCTCCTGTGTCTTCCGGGAGTTGTGAGCCATGCAACCGCTGGCAGCAGCTAGATGCCGAATCATGGTCAGTGAAGGGCTTCGTCAGAGAAACACCTAGGTTGGGATAGCTTAGAAACAGCCAGCTATCAGCGTTCTGTTTATTCCTTCATGCAAAACGTGTCTGCTTTTCTGCCGAACCCAGAGCACACAAAACGTACAGTGATTCGACCCAGCCTTCAGGGAACTCGCACGTGATGCAATTTACCCCAGGCGGCCCCTGGACTTTCAGTGTGGCCTGAAAAATTTCAGGCTCTCCCTTGAAAGCCAGGTATTCTGGAGATACATTGTACACACCGGCCTCACTCACCCCTGACTTGCTAATCCTTTCACCACAATCACGACCCCGTATCACAAAGTGTATCACAAAGTTTACTCAATAAAGGGTCTAGGGGGTCAGCTGAAAGTCCAGTAGGGAGTCTGAAACTGCAGCATAAGACGCTGTGCCCTCGCCTTGGAAACTGAAGCGTGATGGGAAGTTTATTTGGCACACCGGTATGTCGACACGCGGCCTCAAGGTTACCTGATGAACAGTGTAGTGGCCTATCTTTTCTTCATTGCAGAATTGCCTTTGTGAGGACAAAGTGATCTCCCCTCCCAACCCCGCGAGGCATACGTGGCCTTTCACTCCCTGCTAGGTGCTCATCCCTCAGCGATCGTCGGTGAGTCAGCCAAACGTATAGGAGGCTGGCCACGAGATAAGGTACTGTTTTGTTCGTCACACAGATAGGCAGGCAACAGGTTCCAGGCAGCGTTTGCCAAAGCGGTGCTTTAAGTGTAGGAAGCATTTCTGGTGTCTTAGGAATGACAGGTCTGCACTGGGATCCAAGATGGACACGAGGGACCGCCCGTCGCTTCTAGGAGCTGAGAGCAGTGTTCGGCTGAGGACAACCATATGCCGAAAGAAGGGCAGTAAAGGCCTCCTTTTGCTAAACATCTAGCATGTGGCAAGTGAAACAACTCAAGTATCTCCCTTCTGACGCACTTTGGGAGTACAAACTAGAGAAAGACACAGCAGGGTGAATGCTCTGCGTGGTCCCTTTTGAAAGTAAGTCTGCGAGTGAAATTTTATTTCCCTCATCGGGATTTACAGAGCCACGGGCTCAATTCTCCCCAAGAAACACTGTTGCTGCACAGCTTCTCTTCGTAACACAATTGCCCTCGTGATGACGTGAGTTTCTAGGCAAGAAACTCGGAGGTTGCCATCCCTTGGTAGGTGGCCATCCTTCAGGAGTCTTCAGGCAATGGGCCCACCACATGGGGCCTCTAGCCTCAAGCTAACGTCCAGGTGTTCTCATGACAGACTTAGGGAAGCAACAGATTGCATAGAGCCTTAGTCCCTTGTGGTTCTTGAACTCTAGGAAGCATACCAGCTCTCTTTTGGACTCACTTGTCAGCGCTAGGTCCCAAAACGTACTGAGAAAGGACTGCCTGTGTCCTCGGGGAGCCTTGAGCCATCTACCGTCGGGAACAGCTAGATGCCGACTGATGGGCCGTGAAGGCCTTCGTTGTTTAGACACCTGGATTGCGATAGCTTGAAAGCAACCCAGTTATCAGCGTTCCATGCCTTCCTTCATGCAAAGGGTGTCTGCACTCTGGAGGAACCCTGAGCTGCACTGGAAAATACAATTAGCCTACCACTGTTCCTGGGAACTGGTCCGTGACGTCTGTCTACCTTAAGCGGCAACTACACTTTAAGTCCGGCTTCAAAACCTACAGGGTTTTCCCGAACTGGTAGATAGTCTAGAGAAGTACCGTCACCTAGGCCTAACTAAGCCCTCACCTCGATATCCTTACACCACAGTCAGGACTCCCAGCATGGCAATGGTGACTGGGGTCACAAGCCACTGTGTCCACGGGATGTACAAGAGACAGTCCGATGCGACTTGTTAATACGCTGCTTTGTCCTGCTGGAAATTGAGGCTTCCTGGGAATGTTGCTTTTCCTCATTGGAAAGTGGAGAGTTTGCGGCCCCAGTGTTACCTGCCTGGTAAACACTGTTGTTGCCAATCTTCTCATTGCTGCAGAGTCGTCTCTGGGAGGACAAGTTATCTTCCGCGAAAGCACACTTGGCTTTCAATTCCTTCCACGTCCTCATCCCTCAAAAATCGTGCGTGAGTACGCCCACAACCCCGGACGACTCGCCTCAAGCCAACGTTCTACTTCTCTCATCACAGACATAGGCGGGCCGCAAGCTCACGGCAGCCTTTGTCAAAGCGGTGCTTTAAATGTAGGAAGTGTTTCTGGCGTCTGAAGACACGGGGGTCTGCACTAGGATCCAAGATGTAAACGACGGACTGCCCGTCCTTTCCGGGCCTTGTGAGCGAAGCTCAGTTGAGGGCAACCATAGGCCGAAAGAAGGGCTGTGAAGGGCGTCTTTTGTTAAAATGCTAGGATGCGGCAAGTTGAAACGACTGTAGTATCATCTCCGTGCTGTGCGCGCCTTGGACGTGCCATGGAGAGACGGAAACGACAGGGTGAATGCTCTGCGGTCCATTTTGAAACTAAGGCTTGAAGGGAAACTTTATTTTCCTCATTGGGGTTTCGAGAGCTGCGGGCTCAGTTCTCCCTGGGAAACAGTGTTGTTGCACAGTTGCCTTTGTGATGACAAGTGAGTTTCCTGGAAGGAGATTGGATGTTGCCGTTCCTCACTAAGTGCTCCCACTTTGGCTGTCCTCAGGGAAGAGAAGAACCACACGGGGCCGCTGGCCTTAAGCTAATGTTCAGGTTTTCTCATGAACGAGGTAGGCATGCAACACACACCATGCAGCCTTAGTCCCTGGGTTTCTCGAACTCTAGGAAGCATATCAGGTTCTCTCGTGAGTCGCGGGTCTGCACGAGGATCCGAAATGGACTAAAAGGGCCTCCTGTGTCTTCCGGGAGTTGTGAGCCATGCAACCGCTGGCAGCAGCTAGATGCCGAATCATGGTCAGTGAAGGGCTTCGTCAGAGAAACACCTAGGTTGGGATAGCTTAGAAACAGCCAGCTATCAGCGTTCTGTTTATTCCTTCATGCAAAACGTGTCTGCTTTTCTGCCGAACCCAGAGCACACAAAACGTACAGTGATTCGACCCAGCCTTCAGGGAACTCGCACGTGATGCAATTTACCCCAGGCGGCCCCTGGACTTTCAGTGTGGCCTGAAAAATTTCAGGCTCTCCCTTGAAAGCCAGGTATTCTGGAGATACATTGTACACACCGGCCTCACTCACCCCTGACTTGCTAATCCTTTCACCACAATCACGACCCCGTATCACAAAGTGTATCACAAAGTTTACTCAATAAAGGGTCTAGGGGGTCAGCTGAAAGTCCAGTAGGGAGTCTGAAACTGCAGCATAAGACGCTGTGCCCTCGCCTTGGAAACTGAAGCGTGATGGGAAGTTTATTTGGCACACCGGTATGTCGACACGCGGCCTCAAGGTTACCTGATGAACAGTGTAGTGGCCTATCTTTTCTTCATTGCAGAATTGCCTTTGTGAGGACAAAGTGATCTCCCCTCCCAACCCCGCGAGGCATACGTGGCCTTTCACTCCCTGCTAGGTGCTCATCCCTCAGCGATCGTCGGTGAGTCAGCCAAACGTATAGGAGGCTGGCCACGAGATAAGGTACTGTTTTGTTCGTCACACAGATAGGCAGGCAACAGGTTCCAGGCAGCGTTTGCCAAAGCGGTGCTTTAAGTGTAGGAAGCATTTCTGGTGTCTTAGGAATGACAGGTCTGCACTGGGATCCAAGATGGACACGAGGGACCGCCCGTCGCTTCTAGGAGCTGAGAGCAGTGTTCGGCTGAGGACAACCATATGCCGAAAGAAGGGCAGTAAAGGCCTCCTTTTGCTAAACATCTAGCATGTGGCAAGTGAAACAACTCAAGTATCTCCCTTCTGACGCACTTTGGGAGTACAAACTAGAGAAAGACACAGCAGGGTGAATGCTCTGCGTGGTCCCTTTTGAAAGTAAGTCTGCGAGTGAAATTTTATTTCCCTCATCGGGATTTACAGAGCCACGGGCTCAATTCTCCCCAAGAAACACTGTTGCTGCACAGCTTCTCTTCGTAACACAATTGCCCTCGTGATGACGTGAGTTTCTAGGCAAGAAACTCGGAGGTTGCCATCCCTTGGTAGGTGGCCATCCTTCAGGAGTCTTCAGGCAATGGGCCCACCACATGGGGCCTCTAGCCTCAAGCTAACGTCCAGGTGTTCTCATGACAGACTTAGGGAAGCAACAGATTGCATAGAGCCTTAGTCCCTTGTGGTTCTTGAACTCTAGGAAGCATACCAGCTCTCTTTTGGACTCACTTGTCAGCGCTAGGTCCCAAAACGTACTGAGAAAGGACTGCCTGTGTCCTCGGGGAGCCTTGAGCCATCTACCGTCGGGAACAGCTAGATGCCGACTGATGGGCCGTGAAGGCCTTCGTTGTTTAGACACCTGGATTGCGATAGCTTGAAAGCAACCCAGTTATCAGCGTTCCATGCCTTCCTTCATGCAAAGGGTGTCTGCACTCTGGAGGAACCCTGAGCTGCACTGGAAAATACAATTAGCCTACCACTGTTCCTGGGAACTGGTCCGTGACGTCTGTCTACCTTAAGCGGCAACTACACTTTAAGTCCGGCTTCAAAACCTACAGGGTTTTCCCGAACTGGTAGATAGTCTAGAGAAGTACCGTCACCTAGGCCTAACTAAGCCCTCACCTCGATATCCTTACACCACAGTCAGGACTCCCAGCATGGCAATGGTGACTGGGGTCACAAGCCACTGTGTCCACGGGATGTACAAGAGACAGTCCGATGCGACTTGTTAATACGCTGCTTTGTCCTGCTGGAAATTGAGGCTTCCTGGGAATGTTGCTTTTCCTCATTGGAAAGTGGAGAGTTTGCGGCCCCAGTGTTACCTGCCTGGTAAACACTGTTGTTGCCAATCTTCTCATTGCTGCAGAGTCGTCTCTGGGAGGACAAGTTATCTTCCGCGAAAGCACACTTGGCTTTCAATTCCTTCCACGTCCTCATCCCTCAAAAATCGTGCGTGAGTACGCCCACAACCCCGGACGACTCGCCTCAAGCCAACGTTCTACTTCTCTCATCACAGACATAGGCGGGCCGCAAGCTCACGGCAGCCTTTGTCAAAGCGGTGCTTTAAATGTAGGAAGTGTTTCTGGCGTCTGAAGACACGGGGGTCTGCACTAGGATCCAAGATGTAAACGACGGACTGCCCGTCCTTTCCGGGCCTTGTGAGCGAAGCTCAGTTGAGGGCAACCATAGGCCGAAAGAAGGGCTGTGAAGGGCGTCTTTTGTTAAAAATGCTAGGATGCGGCAAGTTGAAACGACTGTAGTATCATCTCCGTGCTGTGCGCGCCTTGGACGTGCCATGGAGAGACGGAAACGACAGGGTGAATGCTCTGCGGTCCATTTTGAAACTAAGGCTTGAAGGGAAACTTTATTTTCCTCATTGGGGTTTCGAGAGCTGCGGGCTCAGTTCTCCCTGGGAAACAGTGTTGTTGCACAGTTGCCTTTGTGATGACAAGTGAGTTTCCTGGAAGGAGATTGGATGTTGCCGTTCCTCACTAAGTGCTCCCACTTTGGCTGTCCTCAGGGAAGAGAAGAACCACACGGGGCCGCTGGCCTTAAGCTAATGTTCAGGTTTTCTCATGAACGAGGTAGGCATGCAACACACACCATGCAGCCTTAGTCCCTGGGTTTCTCGAACTCTAGGAAGCATATCAGGTTCTCTCGTGAGTCGCGGGTCTGCACGAGGATCCGAAATGGACTAAAAGGGCCTCCTGTGTCTTCCGGGAGTTGTGAGCCATGCAACCGCTGGCAGCAGCTAGATGCCGAATCATGGTCAGTGAAGGGCTTCGTCAGAGAAACACCTAGGTTGGGATAGCTTAGAAACAGCCAGCTATCAGCGTTCTGTTTATTCCTTCATGCAAAACGTGTCTGCTTTTCTGCCGAACCCAGAGCACACAAAACGTACAGTGATTCGACCCAGCCTTCAGGGAACTCGCACGTGATGCAATTTACCCCAGGCGGCCCCTGGACTTTCAGTGTGGCCTGAAAAATTTCAGGCTCTCCCTTGAAAGCCAGGTATTCTGGAGATACATTGTACACACCGGCCTCACTCACCCCTGACTTGCTAATCCTTTCACCACAATCACGACCCCGTATCACAAAGTGTATCACAAAGTTTACTCAATAAAGGGTCTAGGGGGTCAGCTGAAAGTCCAGTAGGGAGTCTGAAACTGCAGCATAAGACGCTGTGCCCTCGCCTTGGAAACTGAAGCGTGATGGGAAGTTTATTTGGCACACCGGTATGTCGACACGCGGCCTCAAGGTTACCTGATGAACAGTGTAGTGGCCTATCTTTTCTTCATTGCAGAATTGCCTTTGTGAGGACAAAGTGATCTCCCCTCCCAACCCCGCGAGGCATACGTGGCCTTTCACTCCCTGCTAGGTGCTCATCCCTCAGCGATCGTCGGTGAGTCAGCCAAACGTATAGGAGGCTGGCCACGAGATAAGGTACTGTTTTGTTCGTCACACAGATAGGCAGGCAACAGGTTCCAGGCAGCGTTTGCCAAAGCGGTGCTTTAAGTGTAGGAAGCATTTCTGGTGTCTTAGGAATGACAGGTCTGCACTGGGATCCAAGATGGACACGAGGGACCGCCCGTCGCTTCTAGGAGCTGAGAGCAGTGTTCGGCTGAGGACAACCATATGCCGAAAGAAGGGCAGTAAAGGCCTCCTTTTGCTAAACATCTAGCATGTGGCAAGTGAAACAACTCAAGTATCTCCCTTCTGACGCACTTTGGGAGTACAAACTAGAGAAAGACACAGCAGGGTGAATGCTCTGCGTGGTCCCTTTTGAAAGTAAGTCTGCGAGTGAAATTTTATTTCCCTCATCGGGATTTACAGAGCCACGGGCTCAATTCTCCCCAAGAAACACTGTTGCTGCACAGCTTCTCTTCGTAACACAATTGCCCTCGTGATGACGTGAGTTTCTAGGCAAGAAACTCGGAGGTTGCCATCCCTTGGTAGGTGGCCATCCTTCAGGAGTCTTCAGGCAATGGGCCCACCACATGGGGCCTCTAGCCTCAAGCTAACGTCCAGGTGTTCTCATGACAGACTTAGGGAAGCAACAGATTGCATAGAGCCTTAGTCCCTTGTGGTTCTTGAACTCTAGGAAGCATACCAGCTCTCTTTTGGACTCACTTGTCAGCGCTAGGTCCCAAAACGTACTGAGAAAGGACTGCCTGTGTCCTCGGGGAGCCTTGAGCCATCTACCGTCGGGAACAGCTAGATGCCGACTGATGGGCCGTGAAGGCCTTCGTTGTTTAGACACCTGGATTGCGATAGCTTGAAAGCAACCCAGTTATCAGCGTTCCATGCCTTCCTTCATGCAAAGGGTGTCTGCACTCTGGAGGAACCCTGAGCTGCACTGGAAAATACAATTAGCCTACCACTGTTCCTGGGAACTGGTCCGTGACGTCTGTCTACCTTAAGCGGCAACTACACTTTAAGTCCGGCTTCAAAACCTACAGGGTTTTCCCGAACTGGTAGATAGTCTAGAGAAGTACCGTCACCTAGGCCTAACTAAGCCCTCACCTCGATATCCTTACACCACAGTCAGGACTCCCAGCATGGCAATGGTGACTGGGGTCACAAGCCACTGTGTCCACGGGATGTACAAGAGACAGTCCGATGCGACTTGTTAATACGCTGCTTTGTCCTGCTGGAAATTGAGGCTTCCTGGGAATGTTGCTTTTCCTCATTGGAAAGTGGAGAGTTTGCGGCCCCAGTGTTACCTGCCTGGTAAACACTGTTGTTGCCAATCTTCTCATTGCTGCAGAGTCGTCTCTGGGAGGACAAGTTATCTTCCGCGAAAGCACACTTGGCTTTCAATTCCTTCCACGTCCTCATCCCTCAAAAATCGTGCGTGAGTACGCCCACAACCCCGGACGACTCGCCTCAAGCCAACGTTCTACTTCTCTCATCACAGACATAGGCGGGCCGCAAGCTCACGGCAGCCTTTGTCAAAGCGGTGCTTTAAATGTAGGAAGTGTTTCTGGCGTCTGAAGACACGGGGGTCTGCACTAGGATCCAAGATGTAAACGACGGACTGCCCGTCCTTTCCGGGCCTTGTGAGCGAAGCTCAGTTGAGGGCAACCATAGGCCGAAAGAAGGGCTGTGAAGGGCGTCTTTTGTTAAAATGCTAGGATGCGGCAAGTTGAAACGACTGTAGTATCATCTCCGTGCTGTGCGCGCCTTGGACGTGCCATGGAGAGACGGAAACGACAGGGTGAATGCTCTGCGGTCCATTTTGAAACTAAGGCTTGAAGGGAAACTTTATTTTCCTCATTGGGGTTTCGAGAGCTGCGGGCTCAGTTCTCCCTGGGAAACAGTGTTGTTGCACAGTTGCCTTTGTGATGACAAGTGAGTTTCCTGGAAGGAGATTGGATGTTGCCGTTCCTCACTAAGTGCTCCCACTTTGGCTGTCCTCAGGGAAGAGAAGAACCACACGGGGCCGCTGGCCTTAAGCTAATGTTCAGGTTTTCTCATGAACGAGGTAGGCATGCAACACACACCATGCAGCCTTAGTCCCTGGGTTTCTCGAACTCTAGGAAGCATATCAGGTTCTCTCGTGAGTCGCGGGTCTGCACGAGGATCCGAAATGGACTAAAAGGGCCTCCTGTGTCTTCCGGGAGTTGTGAGCCATGCAACCGCTGGCAGCAGCTAGATGCCGAATCATGGTCAGTGAAGGGCTTCGTCAGAGAAACACCTAGGTTGGGATAGCTTAGAAACAGCCAGCTATCAGCGTTCTGTTTATTCCTTCATGCAAAACGTGTCTGCTTTTCTGCCGAACCCAGAGCACACAAAACGTACAGTGATTCGACCCAGCCTTCAGGGAACTCGCACGTGATGCAATTTACCCCAGGCGGCCCCTGGACTTTCAGTGTGGCCTGAAAAATTTCAGGCTCTCCCTTGAAAGCCAGGTATTCTGGAGATACATTGTACACACCGGCCTCACTCACCCCTGACTTGCTAATCCTTTCACCACAATCACGACCCCGTATCACAAAGTGTATCACAAAGTTTACTCAATAAAGGGTCTAGGGGGTCAGCTGAAAGTCCAGTAGGGAGTCTGAAACTGCAGCATAAGACGCTGTGCCCTCGCCTTGGAAACTGAAGCGTGATGGGAAGTTTATTTGGCACACCGGTATGTCGACACGCGGCCTCAAGGTTACCTGATGAACAGTGTAGTGGCCTATCTTTTCTTCATTGCAGAATTGCCTTTGTGAGGACAAAGTGATCTCCCCTCCCAACCCCGCGAGGCATACGTGGCCTTTCACTCCCTGCTAGGTGCTCATCCCTCAGCGATCGTCGGTGAGTCAGCCAAACGTATAGGAGGCTGGCCACGAGATAAGGTACTGTTTTGTTCGTCACACAGATAGGCAGGCAACAGGTTCCAGGCAGCGTTTGCCAAAGCGGTGCTTTAAGTGTAGGAAGCATTTCTGGTGTCTTAGGAATGACAGGTCTGCACTGGGATCCAAGATGGACACGAGGGACCGCCCGTCGCTTCTAGGAGCTGAGAGCAGTGTTCGGCTGAGGACAACCATATGCCGAAAGAAGGGCAGTAAAGGCCTCCTTTTGCTAAACATCTAGCATGTGGCAAGTGAAACAACTCAAGTATCTCCCTTCTGACGCACTTTGGGAGTACAAACTAGAGAAAGACACAGCAGGGTGAATGCTCTGCGTGGTCCCTTTTGAAAGTAAGTCTGCGAGTGAAATTTTATTTCCCTCATCGGGATTTACAGAGCCACGGGCTCAATTCTCCCCAAGAAACACTGTTGCTGCACAGCTTCTCTTCGTAACACAATTGCCCTCGTGATGACGTGAGTTTCTAGGCAAGAAACTCGGAGGTTGCCATCCCTTGGTAGGTGGCCATCCTTCAGGAGTCTTCAGGCAATGGGCCCACCACATGGGGCCTCTAGCCTCAAGCTAACGTCCAGGTGTTCTCATGACAGACTTAGGGAAGCAACAGATTGCATAGAGCCTTAGTCCCTTGTGGTTCTTGAACTCTAGGAAGCATACCAGCTCTCTTTTGGACTCACTTGTCAGCGCTAGGTCCCAAAACGTACTGAGAAAGGACTGCCTGTGTCTTCGGGGAGCCTTGAGCCATCTACCGTCGGGAACAGCTAGATGCCGACTGATGGGCCGTGAAGGCCTTCGTTGTTTAGACACCTGGATTGCGATAGCTTGAAAGCAACCCAGTTATCAGCGTTCCATGCCTTCCTTCATGCAAAGGGTGTCTGCACTCTGGAGGAACCCTGAGCTGCACTGGAAAATACAATTAGCCTACCACTGTTCCTGGGAACTGGTCCGTGACGTCTGTCTACCTTAAGCGGCAACTGCACTTTAAGTCCGGCTTCAAAACCTACAGGGTTTTCCCGAACTGGTAGATAGTCTAGAGAAGTACCGTCACCTAGGCCTAACTAAGCCCTCACCTCGATATCCTTACACCACAGTCAGGACTCCCAGCATGGCAATGGTGACTGGGGTCACAAGCCACTGTGTCCACGGGATGTACAAGAGACAGTCCGATGCGACTTGTTAATACGCTGCTTTGTCCTGCTGGAAATTGAGGCTTCCTGGGAATGTTGCTTTTCCTCATTGGAAAGTGGAGAGTTTGCGGCCCCAGTGTTACCTGCCTGGTAAACACTGTTGTTGCCAATCTTCTCATTGCTGCAGAGTCGTCTCTGGGAGGACAAGTTATCTTCCGCGAAAGCACACTTGGCTTTCAATTCCTTCCACGTCCTCATCCCTCAAAAATCGTGCGTGAGTACGCCCACAACCCCGGACGACTCGCCTCAAGCCAACGTTCTACTTCTCTCATCACAGACATAGGCGGGCCGCAAGCTCACGGCAGCCTTTGTCAAAGCAGTGCTTTAAATGTAGGAAGTGTTTCTGGCGTCTGAAGACACGGGGGTCTGCACTAGGATCCAAGATGTAAACGACGGACTGCCCGTCCTTTCCGGGCCTTGTGAGCGAAGCTCAGTTGAGGGCAACCATAGGCCGAAAGAAGGGCTGTGAAGGGCGTCTTTTGTTAAAAATGCTAGGATGCGGCAAGTTGAAACGACTGTAGTATCATCTCCGTGCTGTGCGCGCCTTGGACGTGCCATGGAGAGACGGAAACGACAGGGTGAATGCTCTGCGGTCCATTTTGAAACTAAGGCTTGAAGGGAAACTTTATTTTCCTCATTGGGGTTTCGAGAGCTGCGGGCTCAGTTCTCCCTGGGAAACAGTGTTGTTGCACAGTTGCCTTTGTGATGACAAGTGAGTTTCCTGGAAGGAGATTGGATGTTGCCGTTCCTCACTAAGTGCTCCCACTTTGGCTGTCCTCAGGGAAGAGAAGAACCACACGGGGCCGCTGGCCTTAAGCTAATGTTCAGGTTTTCTCATGAACGAGGTAGGCATGCAACACACACCATGCAGCCTTAGTCCCTGGGTTTCTCGAACTCTAGGAAGCATATCAGGTTCTCTCGTGAGTCGCGGGTCTGCACGAGGATCCGAAATGGACTAAAAGGGCCTCCTGTGTCTTCCGGGAGTTGTGAGCCATGCAACCGCTGGCAGCAGCTAGATGCCGAATCATGGTCAGTGAAGGGCTTCGTCAGAGAAACACCTAGGTTGGGATAGCTTAGAAACAGCCAGCTATCAGCGTTCTGTTTATTCCTTCATGCAAAACGTGTCTGCTTTTCTGCCGAACCCAGAGCACACAAAACGTACAGTGATTCGACCCAGCCTTCAGGGAACTCGCACGTGATGCAATTTACCCCAGGCGGCCCCTGGACTTTCAGTGTGGCCTGAAAAATTTCAGGCTCTCCCTTGAAAGCCAGGTATTCTGGAGATACATTGTACACACCGGCCTCACTCACCCCTGACTTGCTAATCCTTTCACCACAATCACGACCCCGTATCACAAAGTGTATCACAAAGTTTACTCAATAAAGGGTCTAGGGGGTCAGCTGAAAGTCCAGTAGGGAGTCTGAAACTGCAGCATAAGACGCTGTGCCCTCGCCTTGGAAACTGAAGCGTGATGGGAAGTTTATTTGGCACACCGGTATGTCGACACGCGGCCTCAAGGTTACCTGATGAACAGTGTAGTGGCCTATCTTTTCTTCATTGCAGAATTGCCTTTGTGAGGACAAAGTGATCTCCCCTCCCAACCCCGCGAGGCATACGTGGCCTTTCACTCCCTGCTAGGTGCTCATCCCTCAGCGATCGTCGGTGAGTCAGCCAAACGTATAGGAGGCTGGCCACGAGATAAGGTACTGTTTTGTTCGTCACACAGATAGGCAGGCAACAGGTTCCAGGCAGCGTTTGCCAAAGCGGTGCTTTAAGTGTAGGAAGCATTTCTGGTGTCTTAGGAATGACAGGTCTGCACTGGGATCCAAGATGGACACGAGGGACCGCCCGTCGCTTCTAGGAGCTGAGAGCAGTGTTCGGCTGAGGACAACCATATGCCGAAAGAAGGGCAGTAAAGGCCTCCTTTTGCTAAACATCTAGCATGTGGCAAGTGAAACAACTCAAGTATCTCCCTTCTGACGCACTTTGGGAGTACAAACTAGAGAAAGACACAGCAGGGTGAATGCTCTGCGTGGTCCCTTTTGAAAGTAAGTCTGCGAGTGAAATTTTATTTCCCTCATCGGGATTTACAGAGCCACGGGCTCAATTCTCCCCAAGAAACACTGTTGCTGCACAGCTTCTCTTCGTAACACAATTGCCCTCGTGATGACGTGAGTTTCTAGGCAAGAAACTCGGAGGTTGCCATCCCTTGGTAGGTGGCCATCCTTCAGGAGTCTTCAGGCAATGGGCCCACCACATGGGGCCTCTAGCCTCAAGCTAACGTCCAGGTGTTCTCATGACAGACTTAGGGAAGCAACAGATTGCATAGAGCCTTAGTCCCTTGTGGTTCTTGAACTCTAGGAAGCATACCAGCTCTCTTTTGGACTCACTTGTCAGCGCTAGGTCCCAAAACGTACTGAGAAAGGACTGCCTGTGTCCTCGGGGAGCCTTGAGCCATCTACCGTCGGGAACAGCTAGATGCCGACTGATGGGCCGTGAAGGCCTTCGTTGTTTAGACACCTGGATTGCGATAGCTTGAAAGCAACCCAGTTATCAGCGTTCCATGCCTTCCTTCATGCAAAGGGTGTCTGCACTCTGGAGGAACCCTGAGCTGCACTGGAAAATACAATTAGCCTACCACTGTTCCTGGGAACTGGTCCGTGACGTCTGTCTACCTTAAGCGGCAACTACACTTTAAGTCCGGCTTCAAAACCTACAGGGTTTTCCCGAACTGGTAGATAGTCTAGAGAAGTACCGTCACCTAGGCCTAACTAAGCCCTCACCTCGATATCCTTACACCACAGTCAGGACTCCCAGCATGGCAATGGTGACTGGGGTCACAACCCACTGTGTCCACGGGATGTACAAGAGACAGTCCGATGCGACTTGTTAATACGCTGCTTTGTCCTGCTGGAAATTGAGGCTTCCTGGGAATGTTGCTTTTCCTCATTGGAAAGTGGAGAGTTTGCGGCCCCAGTGTTACCTGCCTGGTAAACACTGTTGTTGCCAATCTTCTCATTGCTGCAGAGTCGTCTCTGGGAGGACAAGTTATCTTCCGCGAAAGCACACTTGGCTTTCAATTCCTTCCACGTCCTCATCCCTCAAAAATCGTGCGTGAGTACGCCCACAACCCCGGACGACTCGCCTCAAGCCAACGTTCTACTTCTCTCATCACAGACATAGGCGGGCCGCAAGCTCACGGCAGCCTTTGTCAAAGCGGTGCTTTAAATGTAGGAAGTGTTTCTGGCGTCTGAAGACACGGGGGTCTGCACTAGGATCCAAGATGTAAACGACGGACTGACTGCCCGTCCTTTCCGGGCCTTGTGAGCGAAGCTCAGTTGAGGGCAACCATAGGCCGAAAGAAGGGCTGTGAAGGGCGTCTTTTGTTAAAATGCTAGGATGCGGCAAGTTGAAACGACTGTAGTATCATCTCCGTGCTGTGCGCGCCTTGGACGTGCCATGGAGAGACGGAAACGACAGGGTGAATGCTCTGCGGTCCATTTTGAAACTAAGGCTTGAAGGGAAACTTTATTTTCCTCATTGGGGTTTCGAGAGCTGCGGGCTCAGTTCTCCCTGGGAAACAGTGTTGTTGCACAGTTGCCTTTGTGATGACAAGTGAGTTTCCTGGAAGGAGATTGGATGTTGCCGTTCCTCACTAAGTGCTCCCACTTTGGCTGTCCTCAGGGAAGAGAAGAACCACACGGGGCCGCTGGCCTTAAGCTAATGTTCAGGTTTTCTCATGAACGAGGTAGGCATGCAACACACACCATGCAGCCTTAGTCCCTGGGTTTCTCGAACTCTAGGAAGCATATCAGGTTCTCTCGTGAGTCGCGGGTCTGCACGAGGATCCGAAATGGACTAAAAGGGCCTCCTGTGTCTTCCGGGAGTTGTGAGCCATGCAACCGCTGGCAGCAGCTAGATGCCGAATCATGGTCAGTGAAGGGCTTCGTCAGAGAAACACCTAGGTTGGGATAGCTTAGAAACAGCCAGCTATCAGCGTTCTGTTTATTCCTTCATGCAAAACGTGTCTGCTTTTCTGCCGAACCCAGAGCACACAAAACGTACAGTGATTCGACCCAGCCTTCAGGGAACTCGCACGTGATGCAATTTACCCCAGGCGGCCCCTGGACTTTCAGTGTGGCCTGAAAAATTTCAGGCTCTCCCTTGAAAGCCAGGTATTCTGGAGATACATTGTACACACCGGCCTCACTCACCCCTGACTTGCTAATCCTTTCACCACAATCACGACCCCGTATCACAAAGTGTATCACAAAGTTTACTCAATAAAGGGTCTAGGGGGTCAGCTGAAAGTCCAGTAGGGAGTCTGAAACTGCAGCATAAGACGCTGTGCCCTCGCCTTGGAAACTGAAGCGTGATGGGAAGTTTATTTGGCACACCGGTATGTCGACACGCGGCCTCAAGGTTACCTGATGAACAGTGTAGTGGCCTATCTTTTCTTCATTGCAGAATTGCCTTTGTGAGGACAAAGTGATCTCCCCTCCCAACCCCGCGAGGCATACGTGGCCTTTCACTCCCTGCTAGGTGCTCATCCCTCAGCGATCGTCGGTGAGTCAGCCAAACGTATAGGAGGCTGGCCACGAGATAAGGTACTGTTTTGTTCGTCACACAGATAGGCAGGCAACAGGTTCCAGGCAGCGTTTGCCAAAGCGGTGCTTTAAGTGTAGGAAGCATTTCTGGTGTCTTAGGAATGACAGGTCTGCACTGGGATCCAAGATGGACACGAGGGACCGCCCGTCGCTTCTAGGAGCTGAGAGCAGTGTTCGGCTGAGGACAACCATATGCCGAAAGAAGGGCAGTAAAGGCCTCCTTTTGCTAAACATCTAGCATGTGGCAAGTGAAACAACTCAAGTATCTCCCTTCTGACGCACTTTGGGAGTACAAACTAGAGAAAGACACAGCAGGGTGAATGCTCTGCGTGGTCCCTTTTGAAAGTAAGTCTGCGAGTGAAATTTTATTTCCCTCATCGGGATTTACAGAGCCACGGGCTCAATTCTCCCCAAGAAACACTGTTGCTGCACAGCTTCTCTTCGTAACACAATTGCCCTCGTGATGACGTGAGTTTCTAGGCAAGAAACTCGGAGGTTGCCATCCCTTGGTAGGTGGCCATCCTTCAGGAGTCTTCAGGCAATGGGCCCACCACATGGGGCCTCTAGCCTCAAGCTAACGTCCAGGTGTTCTCATGACAGACTTAGGGAAGCAACAGATTGCATAGAGCCTTAGTCCCTTGTGGTTCTTGAACTCTAGGAAGCATACCAGCTCTCTTTTGGACTCACTTGTCAGCGCTAGGTCCCAAAACGTACTGAGAAAGGACTGCCTGTGTCCTCGGGGAGCCTTGAGCCATCTACCGTCGGGAACAGCTAGATGCCGACTGATGGGCCGTGAAGGCCTTCGTTGTTTAGACACCTGGATTGCGATAGCTTGAAAGCAACCCAGTTATCAGCGTTCCATGCCTTCCTTCATGCAAAGGGTGTCTGCACTCTGGAGGAACCCTGAGCTGCACTGGAAAATACAATTAGCCTACCACTGTTCCTGGGAACTGGTCCGTGACGTCTGTCTACCTTAAGCGGCAACTGCACTTTAAGTCCGGCTTCAAAACCTACAGGGTTTTCCCGAACTGGTAGATAGTCTAGAGAAGTACCGTCACCTAGGCCTAACTAAGCCCTCACCTCGATATCCTTACACCACAGTCAGGACTCCCAGCATGGCAATGGTGACTGGGGTCACAAGCCACTGTGTCCACGGGATGTACAAGAGACAGTCCGATGCGACTTGTTAATACGCTGCTTTGTCCTGCTGGAAATTGAGGCTTCCTGGGAATGTTGCTTTTCCTCATTGGAAAGTGGAGAGTTTGCGGCCCCAGTGTTACCTGCCTGGTAAACACTGTTGTTGCCAATCTTCTCATTGCTGCAGAGTCGTCTCTGGGAGGACAAGTTATCTTCCGCGAAAGCACACTTGGCTTTCAATTCCTTCCACGTCCTCATCCCTCAAAAATCGTGCGTGAGTACGCCCACAACCCCGGACGACTCGCCTCAAGCCAACGTTCTACTTCTCTCATCACAGACATAGGCGGGCCGCAAGCTCACGGCAGCCTTTGTCAAAGCGGTGCTTTAAATGTAGGAAGTGTTTCTGGCGTCTGAAGACACGGGGGTCTGCACTAGGATCCAAGATGTAAACGACGGACTGACTGCCCGTCCTTTCCGGGCCTTGTGAGCGAAGCTCAGTTGAGGGCAACCATAGGCCGAAAGAAGGGCTGTGAAGGGCGTCTTTTGTTAAAATGCTAGGATGCGGCAAGTTGAAACGACTGTAGTATCATCTCCGTGCTGTGCGCGCCTTGGACGTGCATGGAGAGACGGAAACGACAGGGTGAATGCTCTGCGGTCCATTTGAAACTAAGGCTTGAAGGGAAACTTTATTTTCTCATTGGGGTTTCGAGAGCTGCGGGCTCAGTTCTCCCTGGGAAACAGTGTTGTTGCACAGTTGCCTTTGTGATGACAAGTGAGTTTCCTGGAAGGAGATTGGATGTTGCCGTTCCTCACTAAGTGCTCCCACTTTGGCTGTCCTCAGGGAAGAGAAGAACCACACGGGGCCGCTGGCCTTAAGCTAATGTTCAGGTTTTCTCATGAACGAGGTAGGCATGCAACACACACCATGCAGCCTTAGTCCCTGGGTTTCTCGAACTCTAGGAAGCATATCAGGTTCTCTCGTGAGTCGCGGGTCTGCACGAGGATCCGAAATGGACTAAAAGGGCCTCCTGTGTCTTCCGGGAGTTGTGAGCCATGCAACCGCTGGCAGCAGCTAGATGCCGAATCATGGTCAGTGAAGGGCTTCGTCAGAGAAACACCTAGGTTGGGATAGCTTAGAAACAGCCAGCTATCAGCGTTCTGTTTATTCCTTCATGCAAAACGTGTCTGCTTTTCTGCCGAACCAGAGCACACAAAACGTACAGTGATTCGACCCAGCCTTCAGGGAACTCGCACGTGATGCAATTTACCCCAGGCGGCCCCTGGACTTTCAGTGTGGCCTGAAAAATTTCAGGGCTCTCCCTTGAAAGCCAGGTATTCTGGAGATACATTGTACACACCGGCCTCACTCACCCCTGACTGCTAATCCTTTCACCACAATCACGACCCCGTATCACAAAGTGTATCACAAAGTTTACTCAATAAAGGGTCTAGGGGGTCAGCTGAAAGTCCAGTAGGGAGTCTGAAACTGCAGCATAAGACGCTGTGCCCTCGCCTTGGAAACTGAAGCGTGATGGGAAGTTTATTTGGCACACCGGTATGTCGACACGCGGCCTCAAGGTTACCTGATGAACAGTGTAGTTGCCTATCTTTTCTTCATTGCAGAATTGCCTTTGTGAGGACAAAGTGATCTCCCCTCCCAACCCCGCGAGGCATACGTGGCTTTCACTCCCTGCTAGGTGCTCATCCCTCAGCGATCGTCGGTGAGTCAGCCAAACGTATAGGAGGCTGGCCACGAGATAAGGTACTGTTTTGTTCGTCACACAGATAGGCAGGCAACAGGGTTCCAGGCAGCGTTTGCCAAAGCGGGTGCTTTAAGTGTAGGAAGCATTTCTGGTGTCTTAGGAATGACAGGTCTGCACTGGGATCCAAGATGGACACGAGGGACCGCCCGTCGCTTCTAGGAGCTGAGAGCAGTGTTCGGCTGAGGACAACCATATGCCGAAAGAAGGGCAGTAAGGCCTCCTTTTGCTAAACATCTAGCATGTGGCAAGTGAAACAACTCAAGTATCTCCTTCTGACGCACTTTGGGAGTACAAACTAGAGAAAGACACAGCAGGGTGAATGCTCTGCGTGGTCCCTTTTGAAAGTAAGTCTGCGAGTGAAATTTTATTTCCCTCATCGGGATTTACAGAGCCACGGGCTCAATTCTCCCCAAGAAACACTGTTGCTGCACAGCTTCTCTCGTAACACAATTGCCCTCGTGATGACGTGAGTTTCTAGGCAAGAAACTCGGAGGTTGCCATCCCTTGGTAGGTGGCCATCCTTCAGGAGTCTTCAGGCAATGGGCCCACCACATGGGGCCTCTAGCCTCAAGCTAACGTCCAGGTGTTCTCATGACAGACTTTAGGAAGCAACAGATTGCATAGAGCCTTAGTCCCTTGTGGTTCTTGAACTCTAGGAAGCATACAGCTCTCTTTTGGACTCACTTGTCAGCGCTAGGTCCCAAAACGTACTGAGAAAGGACTGCCTGTGTCCTCGGGGAGCCTTGAGCCATCTACCGTCGGGAACAGCTAGATGCCGACTGATGGGCCGTGAAGGCCTTCGTTGTTTAGACACCTGGATTGCGATAGCTTGAAAGCAACCCAGTTATCAGCGTTCCATGCCTTCCTTCATGCAAAGGGTGTCTGCACTCTGGAGGAACCCTGAGCTGCACTGGAAAATACAATTAGCCTACCACTGTTCCTGGGAACTGGTCCGTGACGTCTGTCTACCTTAAGCGGCAACTACACTTTAAGTCCGCTTCAAAACCTACAGGGTTTTCCCGAACTGGTAGATAGTCTAGAGAAGTACCGTCACCTAGGCCTAACTAAGCCCTCACCTCGATATCCTTACACCACAGTCAGGACTCCCAGCATGGCAATGGTGACTGGGGTCACAAGCCACTGTGGTCCACGGGATGTACAAGAGACAGTCCGATGCGACTTGTTAATACGCTGCTTTGTCCTGCTGGAAATTGAGGCTTCCTGGGAATGTAGCTTTTCCTCATTGGAAAGTGGAGAGTTTGCGCCCCAGTGTTACCTGCCTGGTAAACACTGTTGTTGCCAATCTTCTCATTGCTGCAGAGTCGTCTCTGGGAGGACAAGTTATCTTCGCGAAAGCACACTTGGCTTTCAATTCCTTCCACGTCCTCATCCCTCAAAATCGTGCGTGAGTACGCCCACAACCCCGGACGACTCGCCTCAAGCCAACGTTCTACTTCTCTCATCACAGACATAGGCGGGCCGCAAGCTCACGGCAGCCTTTGTCAAAGCGGTGCTTTAAATGTAGGAAGTGTTTCTGGCGTCTGAAGACACGGGGGTCTGCACTAGGATCCAAGATGTAAACGACGGACTGCCCGTCCTTTCCGGGCCTTGTGAGCGAAGCTCAGTTGAGGGCAACCATAGGCCGAAAGAAGGGCTGTGAAGGGCGTCTTTTGTTAAAATGCTAGGATGCGGCAAGTTGAAACGACTGTAGTATCATCTCCGTGCTGTGCGCGCCTTGGACGTGCCATGGAGAGACGGAAACGACAGGGTGAATGCTCTGCGGTCCATTTTGAAACTAAGGCTTGAAGGGAAACTTTATTTTCCTCATTGGGGTTTCGAGAGCTGCGGGCTCAGTTCTCCCTGGGAAACAGTGTTGTTGCACAGTTGCCTTTGTGATGACAAGTGAGTTTCCTGGAAGGAGATTGGATGTTGCCGTTCCTCACTAAGTGCTCCCACTTTGGCTGTCCTCAGGGAAGAGAAGAACCACACGGGGCCGCTGGCCTTAAGCTAATGTTCAGGTTTTCTCATGAACGAGGTAGGCATGCAACACACACCATGCAGCCTTAGTCCCTGGGTTTCTCGAACTCTAGGAAGCATATCAGGTTCTCTCGTGAGTCGCGGGTCTGCACGAGGATCCGAAATGGACTAAAAGGGCCTCCTGTGTCTTCCGGGAGTTGTGAGCCATGCAACCGCTGGCAGCAGCTAGATGCCGAATCATGGTCAGTGAAGGGCTTCGTCAGAGAAACACCTAGGTTGGGATAGCTTAGAAACAGCCAGCTATCAGCGTTCTGTTTATTCCTTCATGCAAAACGTGTCTGCTTTTCTGCCGAACCCAGAGCACACAAAACGTACAGTGATTCGACCCAGCCTTCAGGGAACTCGCACGTGATGCAATTTACCCCAGGCGGCCCCTGGACTTTCAGTGTGGCCTGAAAAATTTCAGGCTCTCCCTTGAAAGCCAGGTATTCTGGAGATACATTGTACACACCGGCCTCACTCACCCCTGACTTGCTAATCCTTTCACCACAATCACGACCCCGTATCACAAAGTGTATCACAAAGTTTACTCAATAAAGGGTCTAGGGGGTCAGCTGAAAGTCCAGTAGGGAGTCTGAAACTGCAGCATAAGACGCTGTGCCCTCGCCTTGGAAACTGAAGCGTGATGGGAAGTTTATTTGGCACACCGGTATGTCGACACGCGGCCTCAAGGTTACCTGATGAACAGTGTAGTGGCCTATCTTTTCTTCATTGCAGAATTGCCTTTGTGAGGACAAAGTGATCTCCCCTCCCAACCCCGCGAGGCATACGTGGCCTTTCACTCCCTGCTAGGTGCTCATCCCTCAGCGATCGTCGGTGAGTCAGCCAAACGTATAGGAGGCTGGCCACGAGATAAGGTACTGTTTTGTTCGTCACACAGATAGGCAGGCAACAGGTTCCAGGCAGCGTTTGCCAAAGCGGTGCTTTAAGTGTAGGAAGCATTTCTGGTGTCTTAGGAATGACAGGTCTGCACTGGGATCCAAGATGGACACGAGGGACCGCCCGTCGCTTCTAGGAGCTGAGAGCAGTGTTCGGCTGAGGACAACCATATGCCGAAAGAAGGGCAGTAAAGGCCTCCTTTTGCTAAACATCTAGCATGTGGCAAGTGAAACAACTCAAGTATCTCCCTTCTGACGCACTTTGGGAGTACAAACTAGAGAAAGACACAGCAGGGTGAATGCTCTGCGTGGTCCCTTTTGAAAGTAAGTCTGCGAGTGAAATTTTATTTCCCTCATCGGGATTTACAGAGCCACGGGCTCAATTCTCCCCAAGAAACACTGTTGCTGCACAGCTTCTCTTCGTAACACAATTGCCCTCGTGATGACGTGAGTTTCTAGGCAAGAAACTCGGAGGTTGCCATCCCTTGGTAGGTGGCCATCCTTCAGGAGTCTTCAGGCAATGGGCCCACCACATGGGGCCTCTAGCCTCAAGCTAACGTCCAGGTGTTCTCATGACAGACTTAGGGAAGCAACAGATTGCATAGAGCCTTAGTCCCTTGTGGTTCTTGAACTCTAGGAAGCATACCAGCTCTCTTTTGGACTCACTTGTCAGCGCTAGGTCCCAAAACGTACTGAGAAAGGACTGCCTGTGTCCTCGGGGAGCCTTGAGCCATCTACCGTCGGGAACAGCTAGATGCCGACTGATGGGCCGTGAAGGCCTTCGTTGTTTAGACACCTGGATTGCGATAGCTTGAAAGCAACCCAGTTATCAGCGTTCCATGCCTTCCTTCATGCAAAGGGTGTCTGCACTCTGGAGGAACCCTGAGCTGCACTGGAAAATACAATTAGCCTACCACTGTTCCTGGGAACTGGTCCGTGACGTCTGTCTACCTTAAGCGGCAACTACACTTTAAGTCCGGCTTCAAAACCTACAGGGTTTTCCCGAACTGGTAGATAGTCTAGAGAAGTACCGTCACCTAGGCCTAACTAAGCCCTCACCTCGATATCCTTACACCACAGTCAGGACTCCCAGCATGGCAATGGTGACTGGGGTCACAAGCCACTGTGTCCACGGGATGTACAAGAGACAGTCCGATGCGACTTGTTAATACGCTGCTTTGTCCTGCTGGAAATTGAGGCTTCCTGGGAATGTTGCTTTTCCTCATTGGAAAGTGGAGAGTTTGCGGCCCCAGTGTTACCTGCCTGGTAAACACTGTTGTTGCCAATCTTCTCATTGCTGCAGAGTCGTCTCTGGGAGGACAAGTTATCTTCCGCGAAAGCACACTTGGCTTTCAATTCCTTCCACGTCCTCATCCCTCAAAAATCGTGCGTGAGTACGCCCACAACCCCGGATGACTCGCCTCAAGCCAACGTTCTACTTCTCTCATCACAGACATAGGCGGGCCGCAAGCTCACGGCAGCCTTTGTCAAAGCGGTGCTTTAAATGTAGGAAGTGTTTCTGGCGTCTGAAGACACGGGGGTCTGCACTAGGATCCAAGATGTAAACGACGGACTGCCCGTCCTTTCCGGGCCTTGTGAGCGAAGCTCAGTTGAGGGCAACCATAGGCCGAAAGAAGGGCTGTGAAGGGCGTCTTTTGTTAAAAATGCTAGGATGCGGCAAGTTGAAACGACTGTAGTATCATCTCCGTGCTGTGCGCGCCTTGGACGTGCCATGGAGAGACGGAAACGACAGGGTGAATGCTCTGCGGTCCATTTTGAAACTAAGGCTTGAAGGGAAACTTTATTTTCCTCATTGGGGTTTCGAGAGCTGCGGGCTCAGTTCTCCCTGGGAAACAGTGTTGTTGCACAGTTGCCTTTGTGATGACAAGTGAGTTTCCTGGAAGGAGATTGGATGTTGCCGTTCCTCACTAAGTGCTCCCACTTTGGCTGTCCTCAGGGAAGAGAAGAACCACACGGGGCCGCTGGCCTTAAGCTAATGTTCAGGTTTTCTCATGAACGAGGTAGGCATGCAACACACACCATGCAGCCTTAGTCCCTGGGTTTCTCGAACTCTAGGAAGCATATCAGGTTCTCTCGTGAGTCGCGGGTCTGCACGAGGATCCGAAATGGACTAAAAGGGCCTCCTGTGTCTTCCGGGAGTTGTGAGCCATGCAACCGCTGGCAGCAGCTAGATGCCGAATCATGGTCAGTGAAGGGCTTCGTCAGAGAAACACCTAGGTTGGGATAGCTTAGAAACAGCCAGCTATCAGCGTTCTGTTTATTCCTTCATGCAAAACGTGTCTGCTTTTCTGCCGAACCCAGAGCACACAAAACGTACAGTGATTCGACCCAGCCTTCAGGGAACTCGCACGTGATGCAATTTACCCCAGGCGGCCCCTGGACTTTCAGTGTGGCCTGAAAAATTTCAGGCTCTCCCTTGAAAGCCAGGTATTCTGGAGATACATTGTACACACCGGCCTCACTCACCCCTGACTTGCTAATCCTTTCACCACAATCACGACCCCGTATCACAAAGTGTATCACAAAGTTTACTCAATAAAGGGTCTAGGGGGTCAGCTGAAAGTCCAGTAGGGAGTCTGAAACTGCAGCATAAGACGCTGTGCCCTCGCCTTGGAAACTGAAGCGTGATGGGAAGTTTATTTGGCACACCGGTATGTCGACACGCGGCCTCAAGGTTACCTGATGAACAGTGTAGTGGCCTATCTTTTCTTCATTGCAGAATTGCCTTTGTGAGGACAAAGTGATCTCCCCTCCCAACCCCGCGAGGCATACGTGGCCTTTCACTCCCTGCTAGGTGCTCATCCCTCAGCGATCGTCGGTGAGTCAGCCAAACGTATAGGAGGCTGGCCACGAGATAAGGTACTGTTTTGTTCGTCACACAGATAGGCAGGCAACAGGTTCCAGGCAGCGTTTGCCAAAGCGGTGCTTTAAGTGTAGGAAGCATTTCTGGTGTCTTAGGAATGACAGGTCTGCACTGGGATCCAAGATGGACACGAGGGACCGCCCGTCGCTTCTAGGAGCTGAGAGCAGTGTTCGGCTGAGGACAACCATATGCCGAAAGAAGGGCAGTAAAGGCCTCCTTTTGCTAAACATCTAGCATGTGGCAAGTGAAACAACTCAAGTATCTCCCTTCTGACGCACTTTGGGAGTACAAACTAGAGAAAGACACAGCAGGGTGAATGCTCTGCGTGGTCCCTTTTGAAAGTAAGTCTGCGAGTGAAATTTTATTTCCCTCATCGGGATTTACAGAGCCACGGGCTCAATTCTCCCCAAGAAACACTGTTGCTGCACAGCTTCTCTTCGTAACACAATTGCCCTCGTGATGACGTGAGTTTCTAGGCAAGAAACTCGGAGGTTGCCATCCCTTGGTAGGTGGCCATCCTTCAGGAGTCTTCAGGCAATGGGCCCACCACATGGGGCCTCTAGCCTCAAGCTAACGTCCAGGTGTTCTCATGACAGACTTAGGGAAGCAACAGATTGCATAGAGCCTTAGTCCCTTGTGGTTCTTGAACTCTAGGAAGCATACCAGCTCTCTTTTGGACTCACTTGTCAGCGCTAGGTCCCAAAACGTACTGAGAAAGGACTGCCTGTGTCCTCGGGGAGCCTTGAGCCATCTACCGTCGGGAACAGCTAGATGCCGACTGATGGGCCGTGAAGGCCTTCGTTGTTTAGACACCTGGATTGCGATAGCTTGAAAGCAACCCAGTTATCAGCGTTCCATGCCTTCCTTCATGCAAAGGGTGTCTGCACTCTGGAGGAACCCTGAGCTGCACTGGAAAATACAATTAGCCTACCACTGTTCCTGGGAACTGGTCCGTGACGTCTGTCTACCTTAAGCGGCAACTACACTTTAAGTCCGGCTTCAAAACCTACAGGGTTTTCCCGAACTGGTAGATAGTCTAGAGAAGTACCGTCACCTAGGCCTAACTAAGCCCTCACCTCGATATCCTTACACCACAGTCAGGACTCCCAGCATGGCAATGGTGACTGGGGTCACAAGCCACTGTGTCCACGGGATGTACAAGAGACAGTCCGATGCGACTTGTTAATACGCTGCTTTGTCCTGCTGGAAATTGAGGCTTCCTGGGAATGTTGCTTTTCCTCATTGGAAAGTGGAGAGTTTGCGGCCCCAGTGTTACCTGCCTGGTAAACACTGTTGTTGCCAATCTTCTCATTGCTGCAGAGTCGTCTCTGGGAGGACAAGTTATCTTCCGCGAAAGCACACTTGGCTTTCAATTCCTTCCACGTCCTCATCCCTCAAAAATCGTGCGTGAGTACGCCCACAACCCCGGACGACTCGCCTCAAGCCAACGTTCTACTTCTCTCATCACAGACATAGGCGGGCCGCAAGCTCACGGCAGCCTTTGTCAAAGCGGTGCTTTAAATGTAGGAAGTGTTTCTGGCGTCTGAAGACACGGGGGTCTGCACTAGGATCCAAGATGTAAACGACGGACTGCCCGTCCTTTCCGGGCCTTGTGAGCGAAGCTCAGTTGAGGGCAACCATAGGCCGAAAGAAGGGCTGTGAAGGGCGTCTTTTGTTAAAAATGCTAGGATGCGGCAAGTTGAAACGACTGTAGTATCATCTCCGTGCTGTGCGCGCCTTGGACGTGCCATGGAGAGACGGAAACGACAGGGTGAATGCTCTGCGGTCCATTTTGAAACTAAGGCTTGAAGGGAAACTTTATTTTCCTCATTGGGGTTTCGAGAGCTGCGGGCTCAGTTCTCCCTGGGAAACAGTGTTGTTGCACAGTTGCCTTTGTGATGACAAGTGAGTTTCCTGGAAGGAGATTGGATGTTGCCGTTCCTCACTAAGTGCTCCCACTTTGGCTGTCCTCAGGGAAGAGAAGCACCACACGGGGCCGCTGGCCTTAAGCTAATGTTCAGGTTTTCTCATGAACGAGGTAGGCATGCAACACACACCATGCAGCCTTAGTCCCTGGGTTTCTCGAACTCTAGGAAGCATATCAGGTTCTCTCGTGAGTCGCGGGTCTGCACGAGGATCCGAAATGGACTAAAAGGGCCTCCTGTGTCTTCCGGGAGTTGTGAGCCATGCAACCGCTGGCAGCAGCTAGATGCCGAATCATGGTCAGTGAAGGGCTTCGTCAGAGAAACACCTAGGTTGGGATAGCTTAGAAACAGCCAGCTATCAGCGTTCTGTTTATTCCTTCATGCAAAACGTGTCTGCTTTTCTGCCGAACCCAGAGCACACAAAACGTACAGTGATTCGACCCAGCCTTCAGGGAACTCGCACGTGATGCAATTTACCCCAGGCGGCCCCTGGACTTTCAGTGTGGCCTGAAAAATTTCAGGCTCTCCCTTGAAAGCCAGGTATTCTGGAGATACATTGTACACACCGGCCTCACTCACCCCTGACTTGCTAATCCTTTCACCACAATCACGACCCCGTATCACAAAGTGTATCACAAAGTTTACTCAATAAAGGGTCTAGGGGGTCAGCTGAAAGTCCAGTAGGGAGTCTGAAACTGCAGCATAAGACGCTGTGCCCTCGCCTTGGAAACTGAAGCGTGATGGGAAGTTTATTTGGCACACCGGTATGTCGACACGCGGCCTCAAGGTTACCTGATGAACAGTGTAGTGGCCTATCTTTTCTTCATTGCAGAATTGCCTTTGTGAGGACAAAGTGATCTCCCCTCCCAACCCCGCGAGGCATACGTGGCCTTTCACTCCCTGCTAGGTGCTCATCCCTCAGCGATCGTCGGTGAGTCAGCCAAACGTATAGGAGGCTGGCCACGAGATAAGGTACTGTTTTGTTCGTCACACAGATAGGCAGGCAACAGGTTCCAGGCAGCGTTTGCCAAAGCGGTGCTTTAAGTGTAGGAAGCATTTCTGGTGTCTTAGGAATGACAGGTCTGCACTGGGATCCAAGATGGACACGAGGGACCGCCCGTCGCTTCTAGGAGCTGAGAGCAGTGTTCGGCTGAGGACAACCATATGCCGAAAGAAGGGCAGTAAAGGCCTCCTTTTGCTAAACATCTAGCATGTGGCAAGTGAAACAACTCAAGTATCTCCCTTCTGACGCACTTTGGGAGTACAAACTAGAGAAAGACACAGCAGGGTGAATGCTCTGCGTGGTCCCTTTTGAAAGTAAGTCTGCGAGTGAAATTTTATTTCCCTCATCGGGATTTACAGAGCCACGGGCTCAATTCTCCCCAAGAAACACTGTTGCTGCACAGCTTCTCTTCGTAACACAATTGCCCTCGTGATGACGTGAGTTTCTAGGCAAGAAACTCGGAGGTTGCCATCCCTTGGTAGGTGGCCATCCTTCAGGAGTCTTCAGGCAATGGGCCCACCACATGGGGCCTCTAGCCTCAAGCTAACGTCCAGGTGTTCTCATGACAGACTTAGGGAAGCAACAGATTGCATAGAGCCTTAGTCCCTTGTGGTTCTTGAACTCTAGGAAGCATACCAGCTCTCTTTTGGACTCACTTGTCAGCGCTAGGTCCCAAAACGTACTGAGAAAGGACTGCCTGTGTCCTCGGGGAGCCTTGAGCCATCTACCGTCGGGAACAGCTAGATGCCGACTGATGGGCCGTGAAGGGCTTCGTTGTTTAGACACCTGGATTGCGATAGCTTGAAAGCAACCCAGTTATCAGCGTTCCATGCCTTCCTTCATGCAAAGGGTGTCTGCACTCTGGAGGAACCCTGAGCTGCACTGGAAAATACAATTAGCCTACCACTGTTCCTGGGAACTGGTCCGTGACGTCTGTCTACCTTAAGCGGCAACTACACTTTAAGTCCGGCTTCAAAACCTACAGGGTTTTCCCGAACTGGTAGATAGTCTAGAGAAGTACCGTCACCTAGGCCTAACTAAGCCCTCACCTCGATATCCTTACACCACAGTCAGGACTCCCAGCATGGCAATGGTGACTGGGGTCACAAGCCACTGTGTCCACGGGATGTACAAGAGACAGTCCGATGCGACTTGTTAATACGCTGCTTTGTCCTGCTGGAAATTGAGGCTTCCTGGGAATGTTGCTTTTCCTCATTGGAAAGTGGAGAGTTTGCGGCCCCAGTGTTACCTGCCTGGTAAACACTGTTGTTGCCAATCTTCTCATTGCTGCAGAGTCGTCTCTGGGAGGACAAGTTATCTTCCGCGAAAGCACACTTGGCTTTCAATTCCTTCCACGTCCTCATCCCTCAAAAATCGTGCGTGAGTACGCCCACAACCCCGGACGACTCGCCTCAAGCCAACGTTCTACTTCTCTCATCACAGACATAGGCGGGCCGCAAGCTCACGGCAGCCTTTGTCAAAGCGGTGCTTTAAATGTAGGAAGTGTTTCTGGCGTCTGAAGACACGGGGGTCTGCACTAGGATCCAAGATGTAAACGACGGACTGCCCGTCCTTTCCGGGCCTTGTGAGCGAAGCTCAGTTGAGGGCAACCATAGGCCGAAAGAAGGGCTGTGAAGGGCGTCTTTTGTTAAAAATGCTAGGATGCGGCAAGTTGAAACGACTGTAGTATCATCTCCGTGCTGTGCGCGCCTTGGACGTGCCATGGAGAGACGGAAACGACAGGGTGAATGCTCTGCGGTCCATTTTGAAACTAAGGCTTGAAGGGAAACTTTATTTTCCTCATTGGGGTTTCGAGAGCTGCGGGCTCAGTTCTCCCTGGGAAACAGTGTTGTTGCACAGTTGCCTTTGTGATGACAAGTGAGTTTCCTGGAAGGAGATTGGATGTTGCCGTTCCTCACTAAGTGCTCCCACTTTGGCTGTCCTCAGGGAAGAGAAGCACCACACGGGGCCGCTGGCCTTAAGCTAATGTTCAGGTTTTCTCATGAACGAGGTAGGCATGCAACACACACCATGCAGCCTTAGTCCCTGGGTTTCTCGAACTCTAGGAAGCATATCAGGTTCTCTCGTGAGTCGCGGGTCTGCACGAGGATCCGAAATGGACTAAAAGGGCCTCCTGTGTCTTCCGGGAGTTGTGAGCCATGCAACCGCTGGCAGCAGCTAGATGCCGAATCATGGTCAGTGAAGGGCTTCGTCAGAGAAACACCTAGGTTGGGATAGCTTAGAAACAGCCAGCTATCAGCGTTCTGTTTATTCCTTCATGCAAAACGTGTCTGCTTTTCTGCCGAACCCAGAGCACACAAAACGTACAGTGATTCGACCCAGCCTTCAGGGAACTCGCACGTGATGCAATTTACCCCAGGCGGCCCCTGGACTTTCAGTGTGGCCTGAAAAATTTCAGGCTCTCCCTTGAAAGCCAGGTATTCTGGAGATACATTGTACACACCGGCCTCACTCACCCCTGACTTGCTAATCCTTTCACCACAATCACGACCCCGTATCACAAAGTGTATCACAAAGTTTACTCAATAAAGGGTCTAGGGGGTCAGCTGAAAGTCCAGTAGGGAGTCTGAAACTGCAGCATAAGACGCTGTGCCCTCGCCTTGGAAACTGAAGCGTGATGGGAAGTTTATTTGGCACACCGGTATGTCGACACGCGGCCTCAAGGTTACCTGATGAACAGTGTAGTGGCCTATCTTTTCTTCATTGCAGAATTGCCTTTGTGAGGACAAAGTGATCTCCCCTCCCAACCCCGCGAGGCATACGTGGCCTTTCACTCCCTGCTAGGTGCTCATCCCTCAGCGATCGTCGGTGAGTCAGCCAAACGTATAGGAGGCTGGCCACGAGATAAGGTACTGTTTTGTTCGTCACACAGATAGGCAGGCAACAGGTTCCAGGCAGCGTTTGCCAAAGCGGTGCTTTAAGTGTAGGAAGCATTTCTGGTGTCTTAGGAATGACAGGTCTGCACTGGGATCCAAGATGGACACGAGGGACCGCCCGTCGCTTCTAGGAGCTGAGAGCAGTGTTCGGCTGAGGACAACCATATGCCGAAAGAAGGGCAGTAAAGGCCTCCTTTTGCTAAACATCTAGCATGTGGCAAGTGAAACAACTCAAGTATCTCCCTTCTGACGCACTTTGGGAGTACAAACTAGAGAAAGACACAGCAGGGTGAATGCTCTGCGTGGTCCCTTTTGAAAGTAAGTCTGCGAGTGAAATTTTATTTCCCTCATCGGGATTTACAGAGCCACGGGCTCAATTCTCCCCAAGAAACACTGTTGCTGCACAGCTTCTCTTCGTAACACAATTGCCCTCGTGATGACGTGAGTTTCTAGGCAAGAAACTCGGAGGTTGCCATCCCTTGGTAGGTGGCCATCCTTCAGGAGTCTTCAGGCAATGGGCCCACCACATGGGGCCTCTAGCCTCAAGCTAACGTCCAGGTGTTCTCATGACAGACTTAGGGAAGCAACAGATTGCATAGAGCCTTAGTCCCTTGTGGTTCTTGAACTCTAGGAAGCATACCAGCTCTCTTTTGGACTCACTTGTCAGCGCTAGGTCCCAAAACGTACTGAGAAAGGACTGCCTGTGTCCTCGGGGAGCCTTGAGCCATCTACCGTCGGGAACAGCTAGATGCCGACTGATGGGCCGTGAAGGCCTTCGTTGTTTAGACACCTGGATTGCGATAGCTTGAAAGCAACCCAGTTATCAGCGTTCCATGCCTTCCTTCATGCAAAGGGTGTCTGCACTCTGGAGGAACCCTGAGCTGCACTGGAAAATACAATTAGCCTACCACTGTTCCTGGGAACTGGTCCGTGACGTCTGTCTACCTTAAGCGGCAACTACACTTTAAGTCCGGCTTCAAAACCTACAGGGTTTTCCCGAACTGGTAGATAGTCTAGAGAAGTACCGTCACCTAGGCCTAACTAAGCCCTCACCTCGATATCCTTACACCACAGTCAGGACTCCCAGCATGGCAATGGTGACTGGGGTCACAAGCCACTGTGTCCACGGGATGTACAAGAGACAGTCCGATGCGACTTGTTAATACGCTGCTTTGTCCTGCTGGAAATTGAGGCTTCCTGGGAATGTTGCTTTTCCTCATTGGAAAGTGGAGAGTTTGCGGCCCCAGTGTTACCTGCCTGGTAAACACTGTTGTTGCCAATCTTCTCATTGCTGCAGAGTCGTCTCTGGGAGGACAAGTTATCTTCCGCGAAAGCACACTTGGCTTTCAATTCCTTCCACGTCCTCATCCCTCAAAAATCGTGCGTGAGTACGCCCACAACCCCGGACGACTCGCCTCAAGCCAACGTTCTACTTCTCTCATCACAGACATAGGCGGGCCGCAAGCTCACGGCAGCCTTTGTCAAAGCGGTGCTTTAAATGTAGGAAGTGTTTCTGGCGTCTGAAGACACGGGGGTCTGCACTAGGATCCAAGATGTAAACGACGGACTGCCCGTCCTTTCCGGGCCTTGTGAGCGAAGCTCAGTTGAGGGCAACCATAGGCCGAAAGAAGGGCTGTGAAGGGCGTCTTTTGTTAAAAATGCTAGGATGCGGCAAGTTGAAACGACTGTAGTATCATCTCCGTGCTGTGCGCGCCTTGGACGTGCCATGGAGAGACGGAAACGACAGGGTGAATGCTCTGCGGTCCATTTTGAAACTAAGGCTTGAAGGGAAACTTTATTTTCCTCATTGGGGTTTCGAGAGCTGCGGGCTCAGTTCTCCCTGGGAAACAGTGTTGTTGCACAGTTGCCTTTGTGATGACAAGTGAGTTTCCTGGAAGGAGATTGGATGTTGCCGTTCCTCACTAAGTGCTCCCACTTTGGCTGTCCTCAGGGAAGAGAAGCACCACACGGGGCCGCTGGCCTTAAGCTAATGTTCAGGTTTTCTCATGAACGAGGTAGGCATGCAACACACACCATGCAGCCTTAGTCCCTGGGTTTCTCGAACTCTAGGAAGCATATCAGGTTCTCTCGTGAGTCGCGGGTCTGCACGAGGATCCGAAATGGACTAAAAGGGCCTCCTGTGTCTTCCGGGAGTTGTGAGCCATGCAACCGCTGGCAGCAGCTAGATGCCGAATCATGGTCAGTGAAGGGCTTCGTCAGAGAAACACCTAGGTTGGGATAGCTTAGAAACAGCCAGCTATCAGCGTTCTGTTTATTCCTTCATGCAAAACGTGTCTGCTTTTCTGCCGAACCCAGAGCACACAAAACGTACAGTGATTCGACCCAGCCTTCAGGGAACTCGCACGTGATGCAATTTACCCCAGGCGGCCCCTGGACTTTCAGTGTGGCCTGAAAAATTTCAGGCTCTCCCTTGAAAGCCAGGTATTCTGGAGATACATTGTACACACCGGCCTCACTCACCCCTGACTTGCTAATCCTTTCACCACAATCACGACCCCGTATCACAAAGTGTATCACAAAGTTTACTCAATAAAGGGTCTAGGGGGTCAGCTGAAAGTCCAGTAGGGAGTCTGAAACTGCAGCATAAGACGCTGTGCCCTCGCCTTGGAAACTGAAGCGTGATGGGAAGTTTATTTGGCACACCGGTATGTCGACACGCGGCCTCAAGGTTACCTGATGAACAGTGTAGTGGCCTATCTTTTCTTCATTGCAGAATTGCCTTTGTGAGGACAAAGTGATCTCCCCTCCCAACCCCGCGAGGCATACGTGGCCTTTCACTCCCTGCTAGGTGCTCATCCCTCAGCGATCGTCGGTGAGTCAGCCAAACGTATAGGAGGCTGGCCACGAGATAAGGTACTGTTTTGTTCGTCACACAGATAGGCAGGCAACAGGTTCCAGGCAGCGTTTGCCAAAGCGGTGCTTTAAGTGTAGGAAGCATTTCTGGTGTCTTAGGAATGACAGGTCTGCACTGGGATCCAAGATGGACACGAGGGACCGCCCGTCGCTTCTAGGAGCTGAGAGCAGTGTTCGGCTGAGGACAACCATATGCCGAAAGAAGGGCAGTAAAGGCCTCCTTTTGCTAAACATCTAGCATGTGGCAAGTGAAACAACTCAAGTATCTCCCTTCTGACGCACTTTGGGAGTACAAACTAGAGAAAGACACAGCAGGGTGAATGCTCTGCGTGGTCCCTTTTGAAAGTAAGTCTGCGAGTGAAATTTTATTTCCCTCATCGGGATTTACAGAGCCACGGGCTCAATTCTCCCCAAGAAACACTGTTGCTGCACAGCTTCTCTTCGTAACACAATTGCCCTCGTGATGACGTGAGTTTCTAGGCAAGAAACTCGGAGGTTGCCATCCCTTGGTAGGTGGCCATCCTTCAGGAGTCTTCAGGCAATGGGCCCACCACATGGGGCCTCTAGCCTCAAGCTAACGTCCAGGTGTTCTCATGACAGACTTAGGGAAGCAACAGATTGCATAGAGCCTTAGTCCCTTGTGGTTCTTGAACTCTAGGAAGCATACCAGCTCTCTTTTGGACTCACTTGTCAGCGCTAGGTCCCAAAACGTACTGAGAAAGGACTGCCTGTGTCCTCGGGGAGCCTTGAGCCATCTACCGTCGGGAACAGCTAGATGCCGACTGATGGGCCGTGAAGGGCTTCGTTGTTTAGACACCTGGATTGCGATAGCTTGAAAGCAACCCAGTTATCAGCGTTCCATGCCTTCCTTCATGCAAAGGGTGTCTGCACTCTGGAGGAACCCTGAGCTGCACTGGAAAATACAATTAGCCTACCACTGTTCCTGGGAACTGGTCCGTGACGTCTGTCTACCTTAAGCGGCAACTACACTTTAAGTCCGGCTTCAAAACCTACAGGGTTTTCCCGAACTGGTAGATAGTCTAGAGAAGTACCGTCACCTAGGCCTAACTAAGCCCTCACCTCGATATCCTTACACCACAGTCAGGACTCCCAGCATGGCAATGGTGACTGGGGTCACAAGCCACTGTGTCCACGGGATGTACAAGAGACAGTCCGATGCGACTTGTTAATACGCTGCTTTGTCCTGCTGGAAATTGAGGCTTCCTGGGAATGTTGCTTTTCCTCATTGGAAAGTGGAGAGTTTGCGGCCCCAGTGTTACCTGCCTGGTGAACACTGTTGTTGCCAATCTTCTCATTGCTGCAGAGTCGTCTCTGGGAGGACAAGTTATCTTCCGCGAAAGCACACTTGGCTTTCAATTCCTTCCACGTCCTCATCCCTCAAAAATCGTGCGTGAGTACGCCCACAACCCCGGACGACTCGCCTCAAGCCAACGTTCTACTTCTCTCATCACAGACATAGGCGGGCCGCAAGCTCACGGCAGCCTTTGTCAAAGCGGTGCTTTAAATGTAGGAAGTGTTTCTGGCGTCTGAAGACACGGGGGTCTGCACTAGGATCCAAGATGTAAACGACGGACTGCCCGTCCTTTCCGGGCCTTGTGAGCGAAGCTCAGTTGAGGGCAACCATAGGCCGAAAGAAGGGCTGTGAAGGGCGTCTTTTGTTAAAAATGCTAGGATGCGGCAAGTTGAAACGACTGTAGTATCATCTCCGTGCTGTGCGCGCCTTGGACGTGCCATGGAGAGACGGAAACGACAGGGTGAATGCTCTGCGGTCCATTTTGAAACTAAGGCTTGAAGGGAAACTTTATTTTCCTCATTGGGGTTTCGAGAGCTGCGGGCTCAGTTCTCCCTGGGAAACAGTGTTGTTGCACAGTTGCCTTTGTGATGACAAGTGAGTTTCCTGGAAGGAGATTGGATGTTGCCGTTCCTCACTAAGTGCTCCCACTTTGGCTGTCCTCAGGGAAGAGAAGCACCACACGGGGCCGCTGGCCTTAAGCTAATGTTCAGGTTTTCTCATGAACGAGGTAGGCATGCAACACACACCATGCAGCCTTAGTCCCTGGGTTTCTCGAACTCTAGGAAGCATATCAGGTTCTCTCGTGAGTCGCGGGTCTGCACGAGGATCCGAAATGGACTAAAAGGGCCTCCTGTGTCTTCCGGGAGTTGTGAGCCATGCAACCGCTGGCAGCAGCTAGATGCCGAATCATGGTCAGTGAAGGGCTTCGTCAGAGAAACACCTAGGTTGGGATAGCTTAGAAACAGCCAGCTATCAGCGTTCTGTTTATTCCTTCATGCAAAACGTGTCTGCTTTTCTGCCGAACCCAGAGCACACAAAACGTACAGTGATTCGACCCAGCCTTCAGGGAACTCGCACGTGATGCAATTTACCCCAGGCGGCCCCTGGACTTTCAGTGTGGCCTGAAAAATTTCAGGCTCTCCCTTGAAAGCCAGGTATTCTGGAGATACATTGTACACACCGGCCTCACTCACCCCTGACTTGCTAATCCTTTCACCACAATCACGACCCCGTATCACAAAGTGTATCACAAAGTTTACTCAATAAAGGGTCTAGGGGGTCAGCTGAAAGTCCAGTAGGGAGTCTGAAACTGCAGCATAAGACGCTGTGCCCTCGCCTTGGAAACTGAAGCGTGATGGGAAGTTTATTTGGCACACCGGTATGTCGACACGCGGCCTCAAGGTTACCTGATGAACAGTGTAGTGGCCTATCTTTTCTTCATTGCAGAATTGCCTTTGTGAGGACAAAGTGATCTCCCCTCCCAACCCCGCGAGGCATACGTGGCCTTTCACTCCCTGCTAGGTGCTCATCCCTCAGCGATCGTCGGTGAGTCAGCCAAACGTATAGGAGGCTGGCCACGAGATAAGGTACTGTTTTGTTCGTCACACAGATAGGCAGGCAACAGGTTCCAGGCAGCGTTTGCCAAAGCGGTGCTTTAAGTGTAGGAAGCATTTCTGGTGTCTTAGGAATGACAGGTCTGCACTGGGATCCAAGATGGACACGAGGGACCGCCCGTCGCTTCTAGGAGCTGAGAGCAGTGTTCGGCTGAGGACAACCATATGCCGAAAGAAGGGCAGTAAAGGCCTCCTTTTGCTAAACATCTAGCATGTGGCAAGTGAAACAACTCAAGTATCTCCCTTCTGACGCACTTTGGGAGTACAAACTAGAGAAAGACACAGCAGGGTGAATGCTCTGCGTGGTCCCTTTTGAAAGTAAGTCTGCGAGTGAAATTTTATTTCCCTCATCGGGATTTACAGAGCCACGGGCTCAATTCTCCCCAAGAAACACTGTTGCTGCACAGCTTCTCTTCGTAACACAATTGCCCTCGTGATGACGTGAGTTTCTAGGCAAGAAACTCGGAGGTTGCCATCCCTTGGTAGGTGGCCATCCTTCAGGAGTCTTCAGGCAATGGGCCCACCACATGGGGCCTCTAGCCTCAAGCTAACGTCCAGGTGTTCTCATGACAGACTTAGGGAAGCAACAGATTGCATAGAGCCTTAGTCCCTTGTGGTTCTTGAACTCTAGGAAGCATACCAGCTCTCTTTTGGACTCACTTGTCAGCGCTAGGTCCCAAAACGTACTGAGAAAGGACTGCCTGTGTCCTCGGGGAGCCTTGAGCCATCTACCGTCGGGAACAGCTAGATGCCGACTGATGGGCCGTGAAGGGCTTCGTTGTTTAGACACCTGGATTGCGATAGCTTGAAAGCAACCCAGTTATCAGCGTTCCATGCCTTCCTTCATGCAAAGGGTGTCTGCACTCTGGAGGAACCCTGAGCTGCACTGGAAAATACAATTAGCCTACCACTGTTCCTGGGAACTGGTCCGTGACGTCTGTCTACCTTAAGCGGCAACTACACTTTAAGTCCGGCTTCAAAACCTACAGGGTTTTCCCGAACTGGTAGATAGTCTAGAGAAGTACCGTCACCTAGGCCTAACTAAGCCCTCACCTCGATATCCTTACACCACAGTCAGGACTCCCAGCATGGCAATGGTGACTGGGGTCACAAGCCACTGTGTCCACGGGATGTACAAGAGACAGTCCGATGCGACTTGTTAATACGCTGCTTTGTCCTGCTGGAAATTGAGGCTTCCTGGGAATGTTGCTTTTCCTCATTGGAAAGTGGAGAGTTTGCGGCCCCAGTGTTACCTGCCTGGTAAACACTGTTGTTGCCAATCTTCTCATTGCTGCAGAGTCGTCTCTGGGAGGACAAGTTATCTTCCGCGAAAGCACACTTGGCTTTCAATTCCTTCCACGTCCTCATCCCTCAAAAATCGTGCGTGAGTACGCCCACAACCCCGGACGACTCGCCTCAAGCCAACGTTCTACTTCTCTCATCACAGACATAGGCGGGCCGCAAGCTCACGGCAGCCTTTGTCAAAGCGGTGCTTTAAATGTAGGAAGTGTTTCTGGCGTCTGAAGACACGGGGGTCTGCACTAGGATCCAAGATGTAAACGACGGACTGCCCGTCCTTTCCGGGCCTTGTGAGCGAAGCTCAGTTGAGGGCAACCATAGGCCGAAAGAAGGGCTGTGAAGGGCGTCTTTTGTTAAAAATGCTAGGATGCGGCAAGTTGAAACGACTGTAGTATCATCTCCGTGCTGTGCGCGCCTTGGACGTGCCATGGAGAGACGGAAACGACAGGGTGAATGCTCTGCGGTCCATTTTGAAACTAAGGCTTGAAGGGAAACTTTATTTTCCTCATTGGGGTTTCGAGAGCTGCGGGCTCAGTTCTCCCTGGGAAACAGTGTTGTTGCACAGTTGCCTTTGTGATGACAAGTGAGTTTCCTGGAAGGAGATTGGATGTTGCCGTTCCTCACTAAGTGCTCCCACTTTGGCTGTCCTCAGGGAAGAGAAGAACCACACGGGGCCGCTGGCCTTAAGCTAATGTTCAGGTTTTCTCATGAACGAGGTAGGCATGCAACACACACCATGCAGCCTTAGTCCCTGGGTTTCTCGAACTCTAGGAAGCATATCAGGTTCTCTCGTGAGTCGCGGGTCTGCACGAGGATCCGAAATGGACTAAAAGGGCCTCCTGTGTCTTCCGGGAGTTGTGAGCCATGCAACCGCTGGCAGCAGCTAGATGCCGAATCATGGTCAGTGAAGGGCTTCGTCAGAGAAACACCTAGGTTGGGATAGCTTAGAAACAGCCAGCTATCAGCGTTCTGTTTATTCCTTCATGCAAAACGTGTCTGCTTTTCTGCCGAACCCAGAGCACACAAAACGTACAGTGATTCGACCCAGCCTTCAGGGAACTCGCACGTGATGCAATTTACCCCAGGCGGCCCCTGGACTTTCAGTGTGGCCTGAAAAATTTCAGGCTCTCCCTTGAAAGCCAGGTATTCTGGAGATACATTGTACACACCGGCCTCACTCACCCCTGACTTGCTAATCCTTTCACCACAATCACGACCCCGTATCACAAAGTGTATCACAAAGTTTACTCAATAAAGGGTCTAGGGGGTCAGCTGAAAGTCCAGTAGGGAGTCTGAAACTGCAGCATAAGACGCTGTGCCCTCGCCTTGGAAACTGAAGCGTGATGGGAAGTTTATTTGGCACACCGGTATGTCGACACGCGGCCTCAAGGTTACCTGATGAACAGTGTAGTGGCCTATCTTTTCTTCATTGCAGAATTGCCTTTGTGAGGACAAAGTGATCTCCCCTCCCAACCCCGCGAGGCATACGTGGCCTTTCACTCCCTGCTAGGTGCTCATCCCTCAGCGATCGTCGGTGAGTCAGCCAAACGTATAGGAGGCTGGCCACGAGATAAGGTACTGTTTTGTTCGTCACACAGATAGGCAGGCAACAGGTTCCAGGCAGCGTTTGCCAAAGCGGTGCTTTAAGTGTAGGAAGCATTTCTGGTGTCTTAGGAATGACAGGTCTGCACTGGGATCCAAGATGGACACGAGGGACCGCCCGTCGCTTCTAGGAGCTGAGAGCAGTGTTCGGCTGAGGACAACCATATGCCGAAAGAAGGGCAGTAAAGGCCTCCTTTTGCTAAACATCTAGCATGTGGCAAGTGAAACAACTCAAGTATCTCCCTTCTGACGCACTTTGGGAGTACAAACTAGAGAAAGACACAGCAGGGTGAATGCTCTGCGTGGTCCCTTTTGAAAGTAAGTCTGCGAGTGAAATTTTATTTCCCTCATCGGGATTTACAGAGCCACGGGCTCAATTCTCCCCAAGAAACACTGTTGCTGCACAGCTTCTCTTCGTAACACAATTGCCCTCGTGATGACGTGAGTTTCTAGGCAAGAAACTCGGAGGTTGCCATCCCTTGGTAGGTGGCCATCCTTCAGGAGTCTTCAGGCAATGGGCCCACCACATGGGGCCTCTAGCCTCAAGCTAACGTCCAGGTGTTCTCATGACAGACTTAGGGAAGCAACAGATTGCATAGAGCCTTAGTCCCTTGTGGTTCTTGAACTCTAGGAAGCATACCAGCTCTCTTTTGGACTCACTTGTCAGCGCTAGGTCCCAAAACGTACTGAGAAAGGACTGCCTGTGTCCTCGGGGAGCCTTGAGCCATCTACCGTCGGGAACAGCTAGATGCCGACCGATGGGCCGTGAAGGGCTTCGTTGTTTAGACACCTGGATTGCGATAGCTTGAAAGCAACCCAGTTATCAGCGTTCCATGCCTTCCTTCATGCAAAGGGTGTCTGCACTCTGGAGGAACCCTGAGCTGCACTGGAAAATACAATTAGCCTACCACTGTTCCTGGGAACTGGTCCGTGACGTCTGTCTACCTTAAGCGGCAACTACACTTTAAGTCCGGCTTCAAAACCTACAGGGTTTTCCCGAACTGGTAGATAGTCTAGAGAAGTACCGTCACCTAGGCCTAACTAAGCCCTCACCTCGATATCCTTACACCACAGTCAGGACTCCCAGCATGGCAATGGTGACTGGGGTCACAAGCCACTGTGTCCACGGGATGTACAAGAGACAGTCCGATGCGACTTGTTAATACGCTGCTTTGTCCTGCTGGAAATTGAGGCTTCCTGGGAATGTTGCTTTTCCTCATTGGAAAGTGGAGAGTTTGCGGCCCCAGTGTTACCTGCCTGGTAAACACTGTTGTTGCCAATCTTCTCATTGCTGCAGAGTCGTCTCTGGGAGGACAAGTTATCTTCCGCGAAAGCACACTTGGCTTTCAATTCCTTCCACGTCCTCATCCCTCAAAAATCGTGCGTGAGTACGCCCACAACCCCGGACGACTCGCCTCAAGCCAACGTTCTACTTCTCTCATCACAGACATAGGCGGGCCGCAAGCTCACGGCAGCCTTTGTCAAAGCGGTGCTTTAAATGTAGGAAGTGTTTCTGGCGTCTGAAGACACGGGGGTCTGCACTAGGATCCAAGATGTAAACGACGGACTGCCCGTCCTTTCCGGGCCTTGTGAGCGAAGCTCAGTTGAGGGCAACCATAGGCCGAAAGAAGGGCTGTGAAGGGCGTCTTTTGTTAAAAATGCTAGGATGCGGCAAGTTGAAACGACTGTAGTATCATCTCCGTGCTGTGCGCGCCTTGGACGTGCCATGGAGAGACGGAAACGACAGGGTGAATGCTCTGCGGTCCATTTTGAAACTAAGGCTTGAAGGGAAACTTTATTTTCCTCATTGGGGTTTCGAGAGCTGCGGGCTCAGTTCTCCCTGGGAAACAGTGTTGTTGCACAGTTGCCTTTGTGATGACAAGTGAGTTTCCTGGAAGGAGATTGGATGTTGCCGTTCCTCACTAAGTGCTCCCACTTTGGCTGTCCTCAGGGAAGAGAAGCACCACACGGGTCCGCTGGCCTTAAGCTAATGTTCAGGTTTTCTCATGAACGAGGTAGGCATGCAACACACACCATGCAGCCTTAGTCCCTGGGTTTCTCGAACTCTAGGAAGCATATCAGGTTCTCTCGTGAGTCGCGGGTCTGCACGAGGATCCGAAATGGACTAAAAGGGCCTCCTGTGTCTTCCGGGAGTTGTGAGCCATGCAACCGCTGGCAGCAGCTAGATGCCGAATCATGGTCAGTGAAGGGCTTCGTCAGAGAAACACCTAGGTTGGGATAGCTTAGAAACAGCCAGCTATCAGCGTTCTGTTTATTCCTTCATGCAAAACGTGTCTGCTTTTCTGCCGAACCCAGAGCACACAAAACGTACAGTGATTCGACCCAGCCTTCAGGGAACTCGCACGTGATGCAATTTACCCCAGGCGGCCCCTGGACTTTCAGTGTGGCCTGAAAAATTTCAGGCTCTCCCTTGAAAGCCAGGTATTCTGGAGATACATTGTACACACCGGCCTCACTCACCCCTGACTTGCTAATCCTTTCACCACAATCACGACCCCGTATCACAAAGTGTATCACAAAGTTTACTCAATAAAGGGTCTAGGGGGTCAGCTGAAAGTCCAGTAGGGAGTCTGAAACTGCAGCATAAGACGCTGTGCCCTCGCCTTGGAAACTGAAGCATGATGGGAAGTTTATTTGGCACACCGGTATGTCGACACGCGGCCTCAAGGTTACCTGATGAACAGTGTAGTGGCCTATCTTTTCTTCATTGCAGAATTGCCTTTGTGAGGACAAAGTGATCTCCCCTCCCAACCCCGCGAGGCATACGTGGCCTTTCACTCCCTGCTAGGTGCTCATCCCTCAGCGATCGTCGGTGAGTCAGCCAAACGTATAGGAGGCTGGCCACGAGATAAGGTACTGTTTTGTTCGTCACACAGATAGGCAGGCAACAGGTTCCAGGCAGCGTTTGCCAAAGCGGTGCTTTAAGTGTAGGAAGCATTTCTGGTGTCTTAGGAATGACAGGTCTGCACTGGGATCCAAGATGGACACGAGGGACCGCCCGTCGCTTCTAGGAGCTGAGAGCAGTGTTCGGCTGAGGACAACCATATGCCGAAAGAAGGGCAGTAAAGGCCTCCTTTTGCTAAACATCTAGCATGTGGCAAGTGAAACAACTCAAGTATCTCCCTTCTGACGCACTTTGGGAGTACAAACTAGAGAAAGACACAGCAGGGTGAATGCTCTGCGTGGTCCCTTTTGAAAGTAAGTCTGCGAGTGAAATTTTATTTCCCTCATCGGGATTTACAGAGCCACGGGCTCAATTCTCCCCAAGAAACACTGTTGCTGCACAGCTTCTCTTCGTAACACAATTGCCCTCGTGATGACGTGAGTTTCTAGGCAAGAAACTCGGAGGTTGCCATCCCTTGGTAGGTGGCCATCCTTCAGGAGTCTTCAGGCAATGGGCCCACCACATGGGGCCTCTAGCCTCAAGCTAACGTCCAGGTGTTCTCATGACAGACTTAGGGAAGCAACAGATTGCATAGAGCCTTAGTCCCTTGTGGTTCTTGAACTCTAGGAAGCATACCAGCTCTCTTTTGGACTCACTTGTCAGCGCTAGGTCCCAAAACGTACTGAGAAAGGACTGCCTGTGTCCTCGGGGAGCCTTGAGCCATCTACCGTCGGGAACAGCTAGATGCCGACTGATGGGCCGTGAAGGGCTTCGTTGTTTAGACACCTGGATTGCGATAGCTTGAAAGCAACCCAGTTATCAGCGTTCCATGCCTTCCTTCATGCAAAGGGTGTCTGCACTCTGGAGGAACCCTGAGCTGCACTGGAAAATACAATTAGCCTACCACTGTTCCTGGGAACTGGTCCGTGACGTCTGTCTACCTTAAGCGGCAACTACACTTTAAGTCCGGCTTCAAAACCTACAGGGTTTTCCCGAACTGGTAGATAGTCTAGAGAAGTACCGTCACCTAGGCCTAACTAAGCCCTCACCTCGATATCCTTACACCACAGTCAGGACTCCCAGCATGGCAATGGTGACTGGGGTCACAAGCCACTGTGTCCACGGGATGTACAAGAGACAGTCCGATGCGACTTGTTAATACGCTGCTTTGTCCTGCTGGAAATTGAGGCTTCCTGGGAATGTTGCTTTTCCTCATTGGAAAGTGGAGAGTTTGCGGCCCCAGTGTTACCTGCCTGGTAAACACTGTTGTTGCCAATCTTCTCATTGCTGCAGAGTCGTCTCTGGGAGGACAAGTTATCTTCCGCGAAAGCACACTTGGCTTTCAATTCCTTCCACGTCCTCATCCCTCAAAAATCGTGCGTGAGTACGCCCACAACCCCGGACGACTCGCCTCAAGCCAACGTTCTACTTCTCTCATCACAGACATAGGCGGGCCGCAAGCTCACGGCAGCCTTTGTCAAAGCGGTGCTTTAAATGTAGGAAGTGTTTCTGGCGTCTGAAGACACGGGGGTCTGCACTAGGATCCAAGATGTAAACGACGGACTGCCCGTCCTTTCCGGGCCTTGTGAGCGAAGCTCAGTTGAGGGCAACCATAGGCCGAAAGAAGGGCTGTGAAGGGCGTCTTTTGTTAAAAATGCTAGGATGCGGCAAGTTGAAACGACTGTAGTATCATCTCCGTGCTGTGCGCGCCTTGGACGTGCCATGGAGAGACGGAAACGACAGGGTGAATGCTCTGCGGTCCATTTTGAAACTAAGGCTTGAAGGGAAACTTTATTTTCCTCATTGGGGTTTCGAGAGCTGCGGGCTCAGTTCTCCCTGGGAAACAGTGTTGTTGCACAGTTGCCTTTGTGATGACAAGTGAGTTTCCTGGAAGGAGATTGGATGTTGCCGTTCCTCACTAAGTGCTCCCACTTTGGCTGTCCTCAGGGAAGAGAAGCACCACACGGGGCCGCTGGCCTTAAGCTAATGTTCAGGTTTTCTCATGAACGAGGTAGGCATGCAACACACACCATGCAGCCTTAGTCCCTGGGTTTCTCGAACTCTAGGAAGCATATCAGGTTCTCTCGTGAGTTGCGGGTCTGCACGAGGATCCGAAATGGACTAAAAGGGCCTCCTGTGTCTTCCGGGAGTTGTGAGCCATGCAACCGCTGGCAGCAGCTAGATGCCGAATCATGGTCAGTGAAGGGCTTCGTCAGAGAAACACCTAGGTTGGGATAGCTTAGAAACAGCCAGCTATCAGCGTTCTGTTTATTCCTTCATGCAAAACGTGTCTGCTTTTCTGCCGAACCCAGAGCACACAAAACGTACAGTGATTCGACCCAGCCTTCAGGGAACTCGCACGTGATGCAATTTACCCCAGGCGGCCCCTGGACTTTCAGTGTGGCCTGAAAAATTTCAGGCTCTCCCTTGAAAGCCAGGTATTCTGGAGATACATTGTACACACCGGCCTCACTCACCCCTGACTTGCTAATCCTTTCACCACAATCACGACCCCGTATCACAAAGTGTATCACAAAGTTTACTCAATAAAGGGTCTAGGGGGTCAGCTGAAAGTCCAGTAGGGAGTCTGAAACTGCAGCATAAGACGCTGTGCCCTCGCCTTGGAAACTGAAGCGTGATGGGAAGTTTATTTGGCACACCGGTATGTCGACACGCGGCCTCAAGGTTACCTGATGAACAGTGTAGTGGCCTATCTTTTCTTCATTGCAGAATTGCCTTTGTGAGGACAAAGTGATCTCCCCTCCCAACCCCGCGAGGCATACGTGGCCTTTCACTCCCTGCTAGGTGCTCATCCCTCAGCGATCGTCGGTGAGTCAGCCAAACGTATAGGAGGCTGGCCACGAGATAAGGTACTGTTTTGTTCGTCACACAGATAGGCAGGCAACAGGTTCCAGGCAGCGTTTGCCAAAGCGGTGCTTTAAGTGTAGGAAGCATTTCTGGTGTCTTAGGAATGACAGGTCTGCACTGGGATCCAAGATGGACACGAGGGACCGCCCGTCGCTTCTAGGAGCTGAGAGCAGTGTTCGGCTGAGGACAACCATATGCCGAAAGAAGGGCAGTAAAGGCCTCCTTTTGCTAAACATCTAGCATGTGGCAAGTGAAACAACTCAAGTATCTCCCTTCTGACGCACTTTGGGAGTACAAACTAGAGAAAGACACAGCAGGGTGAATGCTCTGCGTGGTCCCTTTTGAAAGTAAGTCTGCGAGTGAAATTTTATTTCCCTCATCGGGATTTACAGAGCCACGGGCTCAATTCTCCCCAAGAAACACTGTTGCTGCACAGCTTCTCTTCGTAACACAATTGCCCTCGTGATGACGTGAGTTTCTAGGCAAGAAACTCGGAGGTTGCCATCCCTTGGTAGGTGGCCATCCTTCAGGAGTCTTCAGGCAATGGGCCCACCACATGGGGCCTCTAGCCTCAAGCTAACGTCCAGGTGTTCTCATGACAGACTTAGGGAAGCAACAGATTGCATAGAGCCTTAGTCCCTTGTGGTTCTTGAACTCTAGGAAGCATACCAGCTCTCTTTTGGACTCACTTGTCAGCGCTAGGTCCCAAAACGTACTGAGAAAGGACTGCCTGTGTCCTCGGGGAGCCTTGAGCCATCTACCGTCGGGAACAGCTAGATGCCGACTGATGGGCCGTGAAGGCCTTCGTTGTTTAGACACCTGGATTGCGATAGCTTGAAAGCAACCCAGTTATCAGCGTTCCATGCCTTCCTTCATGCAAAGGGTGTCTGCACTCTGGAGGAACCCTGAGCTGCACTGGAAAATACAATTAGCCTACCACTGTTCCTGGGAACTGGTCCGTGACGTCTGTCTACCTTAAGCGGCAACTACACTTTAAGTCCGGCTTCAAAACCTACAGGGTTTTCCCGAACTGGTAGATAGTCTAGAGAAGTACCGTCACCTAGGCCTAACTAAGCCCTCACCTCGATATCCTTACACCACAGTCAGGACTCCCAGCATGGCAATGGTGACTGGGGTCACAAGCCACTGTGTCCACGGGATGTACAAGAGACAGTCCGATGCGACTTGTTAATACGCTGCTTTGTCCTGCTGGAAATTGAGGCTTCCTGGGAATGTTGCTTTTCCTCATTGGAAAGTGGAGAGTTTGCGGCCCCAGTGTTACCTGCCTGGTAAACACTGTTGTTGCCAATCTTCTCATTGCTGCAGAGTCGTCTCTGGGAGGACAAGTTATCTTCCGCGAAAGCACACTTGGCTTTCAATTCCTTCCACGTCCTCATCCCTCAAAAATCGTGTACAAGAGACAGTCCGATGCGACTTGTTAATACGCTGCTTTGTCCTGCTGGAAATTGAGGCTTCCTGGGAATGTTGCTTTTCCTCATTGGAAAGTGGAGAGTTTGCGGCCCCAGTGTTACCTGCCTGGTAAACACTGTTGTTGCCAATCTTCTCATTGCTGCAGAGTCGTCTCTGGGAGGACAAGTTATCTTCCGCGAAAGCACACTTGGCTTTCAATTCCTTCCACGTCCTCATCCCTCAAAAATCGTGCGTGAGTACGCCCACAACCCCGGACGACTCGCCTCAAGCCAACGTTCTACTTCTCTCATCACAGACATAGGCGGGCCGCAAGCTCACGGCAGCCTTTGTCAAAGCGGTGCTTTAAATGTAGGAAGTGTTTCTGGCGTCTGAAGACACGGGGGTCTGCACTAGGATCCAAGATGTAAACGACGGACTGCCCGTCCTTTCCGGGCCTTGTGAGCGAAGCTCAGTTGAGGGCAACCATAGGCCGAAAGAAGGGCTGTGAAGGGCGTCTTTTGTTAAAAATGCTAGGATGCGGCAAGTTGAAACGACTGTAGTATCATCTCCGTGCTGTGCGCGCCTTGGACGTGCCATGGAGAGACGGAAACGACAGGGTGAATGCTCTGCGGTCCATTTTGAAACTAAGGCTTGAAGGGAAACTTTATTTTCCTCATTGGGGTTTCGAGAGCTGCGGGCTCAGTTCTCCCTGGGAAACAGTGTTGTTGCACAGTTGCCTTTGTGATGACAAGTGAGTTTCCTGGAAGGAGATTGGATGTTGCCGTTCCTCACTAAGTGCTCCCACTTTGGCTGTCCTCAGGGAAGAGAAGAACCACACGGGGCCGCTGGCCTTAAGCTAATGTTCAGGTTTTCTCATGAACGAGGTAGGCATGCAACACACACCATGCAGCCTTAGTCCCTGGGTTTCTCGAACTCTAGGAAGCATATCAGGTTCTCTCGTGAGTCGCGGGTCTGCACGAGGATCCGAAATGGACTAAAAGGGCCTCCTGTGTCTTCCGGGAGTTGTGAGCCATGCAACCGCTGGCAGCAGCTAGATGCCGAATCATGGTCAGTGAAGGGCTTCGTCAGAGAAACACCTAGGTTGGGATAGCTTAGAAACAGCCAGCTATCAGCGTTCTGTTTATTCCTTCATGCAAAACGTGTCTGCTTTTCTGCCGAACCCAGAGCACACAAAACGTACAGTGATTCGACCCAGCCTTCAGGGAACTCGCACGTGATGCAATTTACCCCAGGCGGCCCCTGGACTTTCAGTGTGGCCTGAAAAATTTCAGGCTCTCCCTTGAAAGCCAGGTATTCTGGAGATACATTGTACACACCGGCCTCACTCACCCCTGACTTGCTAATCCTTTCACCACAATCACGACCCCGTATCACAAAGTGTATCACAAAGTTTACTCAATAAAGGGTCTAGGGGGTCAGCTGAAAGTCCAGTAGGGAGTCTGAAACTGCAGCATAAGACGCTGTGCCCTCGCCTTGGAAACTGAAGCGTGATGGGAAGTTTATTTGGCACACCGGTATGTCGACACGCGGCCTCAAGGTTACCTGATGAACAGTGTAGTGGCCTATCTTTTCTTCATTGCAGAATTGCCTTTGTGAGGACAAAGTGATCTCCCCTCCCAACCCCGCGAGGCATACATGGCCTTTCACTCCCTGCTAGGTGCTCATCCCTCAGCGATCGTCGGTGAGTCAGCCAAACGTATAGGAGGCTGGCCACGAGATAAGGTACTGTTTTGTTCGTCACACAGATAGGCAGGCAACAGGTTCCAGGCAGCGTTTGCCAAAGCGGTGCTTTAAGTGTAGGAAGCATTTCTGGTGTCTTAGGAATGACAGGTCTGCACTGGGATCCAAGATGGACACGAGGGACCGCCCGTCGCTTCTAGGAGCTGAGAGCAGTGTTCGGCTGAGGACAACCATATGCCGAAAGAAGGGCAGTAAAGGCCTCCTTTTGCTAAACATCTAGCATGTGGCAAGTGAAACAACTCAAGTATCTCCCTTCTGACGCACTTTGGGAGTACAAACTAGAGAAAGACACAGCAGGGTGAATGCTCTGCGTGGTCCCTTTTGAAAGTAAGTCTGCGAGTGAAATTTTATTTCCCTCATCGGGATTTACAGAGCCACGGGCTCAATTCTCCCCAAGAAACACTGTTGCTGCACAGCTTCTCTTCGTAACACAATTGCCCTCGTGATGACGTGAGTTTCTAGGCAAGAAACTCGGAGGTTGCCATCCCTTGGTAGGTGGCCATCCTTCAGGAGTCTTCAGGCAATGGGCCCACCACATGGGGCCTCTAGCCTCAAGCTAACGTCCAGGTGTTCTCATGACAGACTTAGGGAAGCAACAGATTGCATAGAGCCTTAGTCCCTTGTGGTTCTTGAACTCTAGGAAGCATACCAGCTCTCTTTTGGACTCACTTGTCAGCGCTAGGTCCCAAAACGTACTGAGAAAGGACTGCCTGTGTCCTCGGGGAGCCTTGAGCCATCTACCGTCGGGAACAGCTAGATGCCGACTGATGGGCCGTGAAGGCCTTCGTTGTTTAGACACCTGGATTGCGATAGCTTGAAAGCAACCCAGTTATCAGCGTTCCATGCCTTCCTTCATGCAAAGGGTGTCTGCACTCTGGAGGAACCCTGAGCTGCACTGGAAAATACAATTAGCCTACCACTGTTCCTGGGAACTGGTCCGTGACGTCTGTCTACCTTAAGCGGCAACTGCACTTTAAGTCCGACTTCAAAACCTACAGGGTTTTCCCGAACTGGTAGATAGTCTAGAGAAGTACCGTCACCTAGGCCTAACTAAGCCCTCACCTCGATATCCTTACACCACAGTCAGGACTCCCAGCATGGCAATGGTGACTGGGGTCACAACCCACTGTGTCCACGGGATGTACAAGAGACAGTCCGATGCGACTTGTTAATACGCTGCTTTGTCCTGCTGGAAATTGAGGCTTCCTGGGAATGTTGCTTTTCCTCATTGGAAAGTGGAGAGTTTGCGGCCCCAGTGTTACCTGGTAAACACTGTTGTTGCCAATCTTCTCATTGCTGCAGAGTCGTCTCTGGGAGGACAAGTTATCTTCCGCGAAAGCACACTTGGCTTTCAATTCCTTCCACGTCCTCATCCCTCAAAAATCGTGTACAAGAGACAGTCCGATGCGACTTGTTAATACGCTGCTTTGTCCTGCTGGAAATTGAGGCTTCCTGGGAATGTTGCTTTTCCTCATTGGAAAGTGGAGAGTTTGCGGCCCCAGTGTTACCTGCCTGGTAAACACTGTTGTTGCCAATCTTCTCATTGCTGCAGAGTCGTCTCTGGGAGGACAAGTTATCTTCCGCGAAAGCACACTTGGCTTTCAATTCCTTCCACGTCCTCATCCCTCAAAAATCGTGCGTGAGTACGCCCACAACCCCGGACGACTCGCCTCAAGCCAACGTTCTACTTCTCTCATCACAGACATAGGCGGGCCGCAAGCTCACGGCAGCCTTTGTCAAAGCGGTGCTTTAAATGTAGGAAGTGTTTCTGGCGTCTGAAGACACGGGGGTCTGCACTAGGATCCAAGATGTAAACGACGGACTGCCCGTCCTTTCCGGGCCTTGTGAGCGAAGCTCAGTTGAGGGCAACCATAGGCCGAAAGAAGGGCTGTGAAGGGCGTCTTTTGTTAAAATGCTAGGATGCGGCAAGTTGAAACGACTGTAGTATCATCTCCGTGCTGTGCGCGCCTTGGACGTGCCATGGAGAGACGGAAACGACAGGGTGAATGCTCTGCGGTCCATTTTGAAACTAAGGCTTGAAGGGAAACTTTATTTTCCTCATTGGGGTTTCGAGAGCTGCGGGCTCAGTTCTCCCTGGGAAACAGTGTTGTTGCACAGTTGCCTTTGTGATGACAAGTGAGTTTCCTGGAAGGAGATTGGATGTTGCCGTTCCTCACTAAGTGCTCCCACTTTGGCTGTCCTCAGGGAAGAGAAGAACCACACGGGGCCGCTGGCCTTAAGCTAATGTTCAGGTTTTCTCATGAACGAGGTAGGCATGCAACACACACCATGCAGCCTTAGTCCCTGGGTTTCTCGAACTCTAGGAAGCATATCAGGTTCTCTCGTGAGTCGCGGGTCTGCACGAGGATCCGAAATGGACTAAAAGGGCCTCCTGTGTCTTCCGGGAGTTGTGAGCCATGCAACCGCTGGCAGCAGCTAGATGCCGAATCATGGTCAGTGAAGGGCTTCGTCAGAGAAACACCTAGGTTGGGATAGCTTAGAAACAGCCAGCTATCAGCGTTCTGTTTATTCCTTCATGCAAAACGTGTCTGCTTTTCTGCCGAACCCAGAGCACACAAAACGTACAGTGATTCGACCCAGCCTTCAGGGAACTCGCACGTGATGCAATTTACCCCAGGCGGCCCCTGGACTTTCAGTGTGGCCTGAAAAATTTCAGGCTCTCCCTTGAAAGCCAGGTATTCTGGAGATACATTGTACACACCGGCCTCACTCACCCCTGACTTGCTAATCCTTTCACCACAATCACGACCCCGTATCACAAAGTGTATCACAAAGTTTACTCAATAAAGGGTCTAGGGGGTCAGCTGGAAGTCCAGTAGGGAGTCTGAAACTGCAGCATAAGACGCTGTGCCCTCGCCTTGGAAACTGAAGCGTGATGGGAAGTTTATTTGGCACACCGGTATGTCGACACGCGGCCTCAAGGTTACCTGATGAACAGTGTAGTGGCCTATCTTTTCTTCATTGCAGAATTGCCTTTGTGAGGACAAAGTGATCTCCCCTCCCAACCCCGCGAGGCATACGTGGCCTTTCACTCCCTGCTAGGTGCTCATCCCTCAGCGATCGTCGGTGAGTCAGCCAAACGTATAGGAGGCTGGCCACGAGATAAGGTACTGTTTTGTTCGTCACACAGATAGGCAGGCAACAGGTTCCAGGCAGCGTTTGCCAAAGCGGTGCTTTAAGTGTAGGAAGCATTTCTGGTGTCTTAGGAATGACAGGTCTGCACTGGGATCCAAGATGGACACGAGGGACCGCCCGTCGCTTCTAGGAGCTGAGAGCAGTGTTCGGCTGAGGACAACCATATGCCGAAAGAAGGGCAGTAAAGGCCTCCTTTTGCTAAACATCTAGCATGTGGCAAGTGAAACAACTCAAGTATCTCCCTTCTGACGCACTTTGGGAGTACAAACTAGAGAAAGACACAGCAGGGTGAATGCTCTGCGTGGTCCCTTTTGAAAGTAAGTCTGCGAGTGAAATTTTATTTCCCTCATCGGGATTTACAGAGCCACGGGCTCAATTCTCCCCAAGAAACACTGTTGCTGCACAGCTTCTCTTCGTAACACAATTGCCCTCGTGATGACGTGAGTTTCTAGGCAAGAAACTCGGAGGTTGCCATCCCTTGGTAGGTGGCCATCCTTCAGGAGTCTTCAGGCAATGGGCCCACCACATGGGGCCTCTAGCCTCAAGCTAACGTCCAGGTGTTCTCATGACAGACTTAGGGAAGCAACAGATTGCATAGAGCCTTAGTCCCTTGTGGTTCTTGAACTCTAGGAAGCATACCAGCTCTCTTTTGGACTCACTTGTCAGCGCTAGGTCCCAAAACGTACTGAGAAAGGACTGCCTGTGTCCTCGGGGAGCCTTGAGCCATCTACCGTCGGGAACAGCTAGATGCCGACTGATGGGCCGTGAAGGCCTTCGTTGTTTAGACACCTGGATTGCGATAGCTTGAAAGCAACCCAGTTATCAGCGTTCCATGCCTTCCTTCATGCAAAGGGTGTCTGCACTCTGGAGGAACCCTGAGCTGCACTGGAAAATACAATTAGCCTACCACTGTTCCTGGGAACTGGTCCGTGACGTCTGTCTACCTTAAGCGGCAACTGCACTTTAAGTCCGGCTTCAAAACCTACAGGGTTTTCCCGAACTGGTAGATAGTCTAGAGAAGTACCGTCACCTAGGCCTAACTAAGCCCTCACCTCGATATCCTTACACCACAGTCAGGACTCCCAGCATGGCAATGGTGACTGGGGTCACAAGCCACTGTGTCCACGGGATGTACAAGAGACAGTCCGATGCGACTTGTTAATACGCTGCTTTGTCCTGCTGGAAATTGAGGCTTCCTGGGAATGTTGCTTTTCCTCATTGGAAAGTGGAGAGTTTGCGGCCCCAGTGTTACCTGCCTGGTAAACACTGTTGTTGCCAATCTTCTCATTGCTGCAGAGTCGTCTCTGGGAGGACAAGTTATCTTCCGCGAAAGCACACTTGGCTTTCAATTCCTTCCACGTCCTCATCCCTCAAAAATCGTGCGTGAGTACGCCCACAACCCCGGACGACTCGCCTCAAGCCAACGTTCTACTTCTCTCATCACAGACATAGGCGGGCCGCAAGCTCACGGCAGCCTTTGTCAAAGCGGTGCTTTAAATGTAGGAAGTGTTTCTGGCGTCTGAAGACACGGGGGTCTGCACTAGGATCCAAGATGTAAACGACGGACTGACTGCCCGTCCTTTCCGGGCCTTGTGAGCGAAGCTCAGTTGAGGGCAACCATAGGCCGAAAGAAGGGCTGTGAAGGGCGTCTTTTGTTAAAAATGCTAGGATGCGGCAAGTTGAAACGACTGTAGTATCATCTCCGTGCTGTGCGCGCCTTGGACGTGCCATGGAGAGACGGAAACGACAGGGTGAATGCTCTGCGGTCCATTTTGAAACTAAGGCTTGAAGGGAAACTTTATTTTCCTCATTGGGGTTTCGAGAGCTGCGGGCTCAGTTCTCCCTGGGAAACAGTGTTGTTGCACAGTTGCCTTTGTGATGACAAGTGAGTTTCCTGGAAGGAGATTGGATGTTGCCGTTCCTCACTAAGTGCTCCCACTTTGGCTGTCCTCAGGGAAGAGAAGAACCACACGGGGCCGCTGGCCTTAAGCTAATGTTCAGGTTTTCTCATGAACGAGGTAGGCATGCAACACACACCATGCAGCCTTAGTCCCTGGGTTTCTCGAACTCTAGGAAGCATATCAGGTTCTCTCGTGAGTCGCGGGTCTGCACGAGGATCCGAAATGGACTAAAAGGGCCTCCTGTGTCTTCCGGGAGTTGTGAGCCATGCAACCGCTGGCAGCAGCTAGATGCCGAATCATGGTCAGTGAAGGGCTTCGTCAGAGAAACACCTAGGTTGGGATAGCTTAGAAACAGCCAGCTATCAGCGTTCTGTTTATTCCTTCATGCAAAACGTGTCTGCTTTTCTGCCGAACCCAGAGCACACAAAACGTACAGTGATTCGACCCAGCCTTCAGGGAACTCGCACGTGATGCAATTTACCCCAGGCGGCCCCTGGACTTTCAGTGTGGCCTGAAAAATTTCAGGCTCTCCCTTGAAAGCCAGGTATTCTGGAGATACATTGTACACACCGGCCTCACTCACCCCTGACTTGCTAATCCTTTCACCACAATCACGACCCCGTATCACAAAGTGTATCACAAAGTTTACTCAATAAAGGGTCTAGGGGGTCAGCTGGAAGTCCAGTAGGGAGTCTGAAACTGCAGCATAAGACGCTGTGCCCTCGCCTTGGAAACTGAAGCGTGATGGGAAGTTTATTTGGCACACCGGTATGTCGACACGCGGCCTCAAGGTTACCTGATGAACAGTGTAGTGGCCTATCTTTTCTTCATTGCAGAATTGCCTTTGTGAGGACAAAGTGATCTCCCCTCCCAACCCCGCGAGGCATACGTGGCCTTTCACTCCCTGCTAGGTGCTCATCCCTCAGCGATCGTCGGTGAGTCAGCCAAACGTATAGGAGGCTGGCCACGAGATAAGGTACTGTTTTGTTCGTCACACAGATAGGCAGGCAACAGGTTCCAGGCAGCGTTTGCCAAAGCGGTGCTTTAAGTGTAGGAAGCATTTCTGGTGTCTTAGGAATGACAGGTCTGCACTGGGATCCAAGATGGACACGAGGGACCGCCCGTCGCTTCTAGGAGCTGAGAGCAGTGTTCGGCTGAGGACAACCATATGCCGAAAGAAGGGCAGTAAAGGCCTCCTTTTGCTAAACATCTAGCATGTGGCAAGTGAAACAACTCAAGTATCTCCCTTCTGACGCACTTTGGGAGTACAAACTAGAGAAAGACACAGCAGGGTGAATGCTCTGCGTGGTCCCTTTTGAAAGTAAGTCTGCGAGTGAAATTTTATTTCCCTCATCGGGATTTACAGAGCCACGGGCTCAATTCTCCCCAAGAAACACTGTTGCTGCACAGCTTCTCTTCGTAACACAATTGCCCTCGTGATGACGTGAGTTTCTAGGCAAGAAACTCGGAGGTTGCCATCCCTTGGTAGGTGGCCATCCTTCAGGAGTCTTCAGGCAATGGGCCCACCACATGGGGCCTCTAGCCTCAAGCTAACGTCCAGGTGTTCTCATGACAGACTTAGGGAAGCAACAGATTGCATAGAGCCTTAGTCCCTTGTGGTTCTTGAACTCTAGGAAGCATACCAGCTCTCTTTTGGACTCACTTGTCAGCGCTAGGTCCCAAAACGTACTGAGAAAGGACTGCCTGTGTCCTCGGGGAGCCTTGAGCCATCTACCGTCGGGAACAGCTAGATGCCGACTGATGGGCCGTGAAGGCCTTCGTTGTTTAGACACCTGGATTGCGATAGCTTGAAAGCAACCCAGTTATCAGCGTTCCATGCCTTCCTTCATGCAAAGGGTGTCTGCACTCTGGAGGAACCCTGAGCTGCACTGGAAAATACAATTAGCCTACCACTGTTCCTGGGAACTGGTCCGTGACGTCTGTCTACCTTAAGCGGCAACTGCACTTTAAGTCCGGCTTCAAAACCTACAGGGTTTTCCCGAACTGGTAGATAGTCTAGAGAAGTACCGTCACCTAGGCCTAACTAAGCCCTCACCTCGATATCCTTACACCACAGTCAGGACTCCCAGCATGGCAATGGTGACTGGGGTCACAAGCCACTGTGTCCACGGGATGTACAAGAGACAGTCCGATGCGACTTGTTAATACGCTGCTTTGTCCTGCTGGAAATTGAGGCTTCCTGGGAATGTTGCTTTTCCTCATTGGAAAGTGGAGAGTTTGCGGCCCCAGTGTTACCTGCCTGGTAAACACTGTTGTTGCCAATCTTCTCATTGCTGCAGAGTCGTCTCTGGGAGGACAAGTTATCTTCCGCGAAAGCACACTTGGCTTTCAATTCCTTCCACGTCCTCATCCCTCAAAAATCGTGCGTGAGTACGCCCACAACCCCGGACGACTCGCCTCAAGCCAACGTTCTACTTCTCTCATCACAGACATAGGCGGGCCGCAAGCTCACGGCAGCCTTTGTCAAAGCGGTGCTTTAAATGTAGGAAGTGTTTCTGGCGTCTGAAGACACGGGGGTCTGCACTAGGATCCAAGATGTAAACGACGGACTGACTGCCCGTCCTTTCCGGGCCTTGTGAGCGAAGCTCAGTTGAGGGCAACCATAGGCCGAAAGAAGGGCTGTGAAGGGCGTCTTTTGTTAAAAATGCTAGGATGCGGCAAGTTGAAACGACTGTAGTATCATCTCCGTGCTGTGCGCGCCTTGGACGTGCCATGGAGAGACGGAAACGACAGGGTGAATGCTCTGCGGTCCATTTTGAAACTAAGGCTTGAAGGGAAACTTTATTTTCCTCATTGGGGTTTCGAGAGCTGCGGGCTCAGTTCTCCCTGGGAAACAGTGTTGTTGCACAGTTGCCTTTGTGATGACAAGTGAGTTTCCTGGAAGGAGATTGGATGTTGCCGTTCCTCACTAAGTGCTCCCACTTTGGCTGTCCTCAGGGAAGAGAAGCACCACACGGGGCCGCTGGCCTTAAGCTAATGTTCAGGTTTTCTCATGAACGAGGTAGGCATGCAACACACACCATGCAGCCTTAGTCCCTGGGTTTCTCGAACTCTAGGAAGCATATCAGGTTCTCTCGTGAGTCGCGGGTCTGCACGAGGATCCGAAATGGACTAAAAGGGCCTCCTGTGTCTTCCGGGAGTTGTGAGCCATGCAACCGCTGGCAGCAGCTAGATGCCGAATCATGGTCAGTGAAGGGCTTCGTCAGAGAAACACCTAGGTTGGGATAGCTTAGAAACAGCCAGCTATCAGCGTTCTGTTTATTCCTTCATGCAAAACGTGTCTGCTTTTCTGCCGAACCCAGAGCACACAAAACGTACAGTGATTCGACCCAGCCTTCAGGGAACTCGCACGTGATGCAATTTACCCCAGGCGGCCCCTGGACTTTCAGTGTGGCCTGAAAAATTTCAGGCTCTCCCTTGAAAGCCAGGTATTCTGGAGATACATTGTACACACCGGCCTCACTCACCCCTGACTTGCTAATCCTTTCACCACAATCACGACCCCGTATCACAAAGTGTATCACAAAGTTTACTCAATAAAGGGTCTAGGGGGTCAGCTGGAAGTCCAGTAGGGAGTCTGAAACTGCAGCATAAGACGCTGTGCCCTCGCCTTGGAAACTGAAGCGTGATGGGAAGTTTATTTGGCACACCGGTATGTCGACACGCGGCCTCAAGGTTACCTGATGAACAGTGTAGTGGCCTATCTTTTCTTCATTGCAGAATTGCCTTTGTGAGGACAAAGTGATCTCCCCTCCCAACCCCGCGAGGCATACGTGGCCTTTCACTCCCTGCTAGGTGCTCATCCCTCAGCGATCGTCGGTGAGTCAGCCAAACGTATAGGAGGCTGGCCACGAGATAAGGTACTGTTTTGTTCGTCACACAGATAGGCAGGCAACAGGTTCCAGGCAGCGTTTGCCAAAGCGGTGCTTTAAGTGTAGGAAGCATTTCTGGTGTCTTAGGAATGACAGGTCTGCACTGGGATCCAAGATGGACACGAGGGACCGCCCGTCGCTTCTAGGAGCTGAGAGCAGTGTTCGGCTGAGGACAACCATATGCCGAAAGAAGGGCAGTAAAGGCCTCCTTTTGCTAAACATCTAGCATGTGGCAAGTGAAACAACTCAAGTATCTCCCTTCTGACGCACTTTGGGAGTACAAACTAGAGAAAGACACAGCAGGGTGAATGCTCTGCGTGGTCCCTTTTGAAAGTAAGTCTGCGAGTGAAATTTTATTTCCCTCATCGGGATTTACAGAGCCACGGGCTCAATTCTCCCCAAGAAACACTGTTGCTGCACAGCTTCTCTTCGTAACACAATTGCCCTCGTGATGACGTGAGTTTCTAGGCAAGAAACTCGGAGGTTGCCATCCCTTGGTAGGTGGCCATCCTTCAGGAGTCTTCAGGCAATGGGCCCACCACATGGGGCCTCTAGCCTCAAGCTAACGTCCAGGTGTTCTCATGACAGACTTAGGGAAGCAACAGATTGCATAGAGCCTTAGTCCCTTGTGGTTCTTGAACTCTAGGAAGCATACCAGCTCTCTTTTGGACTCACTTGTCAGCGCTAGGTCCCAAAACGTACTGAGAAAGGACTGCCTGTGTCCTCGGGGAGCCTTGAGCCATCTACCGTCGGGAACAGCTAGATGCCGACTGATGGGCCGTGAAGGCCTTCGTTGTTTAGACACCTGGATTGCGATAGCTTGAAAGCAACCCAGTTATCAGCGTTCCATGCCTTCCTTCATGCAAAGGGTGTCTGCACTCTGGAGGAACCCTGAGCTGCACTGGAAAATACAATTAGCCTACCACTGTTCCTGGGAACTGGTCCGTGACGTCTGTCTACCTTAAGCGGCAACTGCACTTTAAGTCCGGCTTCAAAACCTACAGGGTTTTCCCGAACTGGTAGATAGTCTAGAGAAGTACCGTCACCTAGGCCTAACTAAGCCCTCACCTCGATATCCTTACACCACAGTCAGGACTCCCAGCATGGCAATGGTGACTGGGGTCACAAGCCACTGTGTCCACGGGATGTACAAGAGACAGTCCGATGCGACTTGTTAATACGCTGCTTTGTCCTGCTGGAAATTGAGGCTTCCTGGGAATGTTGCTTTTCCTCATTGGAAAGTGGAGAGTTTGCGGCCCCAGTGTTACCTGCCTGGTAAACACTGTTGTTGCCAATCTTCTCATTGCTGCAGAGTCGTCTCTGGGAGGACAAGTTATCTTCCGCGAAAGCACACTTGGCTTTCAATTCCTTCCACGTCCTCATCCCTCAAAAATCGTGCGTGAGTACGCCCACAACCCCGGACGACTCGCCTCAAGCCAACGTTCTACTTCTCTCATCACAGACATAGGCGGGCCGCAAGCTCACGGCAGCCTTTGTCAAAGCGGTGCTTTAAATGTAGGAAGTGTTTCTGGCGTCTGAAGACACGGGGGTCTGCACTAGGATCCAAGATGTAAACGACGGACTGACTGCCCGTCCTTTCCGGGCCTTGTGAGCGAAGCTCAGTTGAGGGCAACCATAGGCCGAAAGAAGGGCTGTGAAGGGCGTCTTTTGTTAAAAATGCTAGGATGCGGCAAGTTGAAACGACTGTAGTATCATCTCCGTGCTGTGCGCGCCTTGGACGTGCCATGGAGAGACGGAAACGACAGGGTGAATGCTCTGCGGTCCATTTTGAAACTAAGGCTTGAAGGGAAACTTTATTTTCCTCATTGGGGTTTCGAGAGCTGCGGGCTCAGTTCTCCCTGGGAAACAGTGTTGTTGCACAGTTGCCTTTGTGATGACAAGTGAGTTTCCTGGAAGGAGATTGGATGTTGCCGTTCCTCACTAAGTGCTCCCACTTTGGCTGTCCTCAGGGAAGAGAAGCACCACACGGGGCCGCTGGCCTTAAGCTAATGTTCAGGTTTTCTCATGAACGAGGTAGGCATGCAACACACACCATGCAGCCTTAGTCCCTGGGTTTCTCGAACTCTAGGAAGCATATCAGGTTCTCTCGTGAGTCGCGGGTCTGCACGAGGATCCGAAATGGACTAAAAGGGCCTCCTGTGTCTTCCGGGAGTTGTGAGCCATGCAACCGCTGGCAGCAGCTAGATGCCGAATCATGGTCAGTGAAGGGCTTCGTCAGAGAAACACCTAGGTTGGGATAGCTTAGAAACAGCCAGCTATCAGCGTTCTGTTTATTCCTTCATGCAAAACGTGTCTGCTTTTCTGCCGAACCCAGAGCACACAAAACGTACAGTGATTCGACCCAGCCTTCAGGGAACTCGCACGTGATGCAATTTACCCCAGGCGGCCCCTGGACTTTCAGTGTGGCCTGAAAAATTTCAGGCTCTCCCTTGAAAGCCAGGTATTCTGGAGATACATTGTACACACCGGCCTCACTCACCCCTGACTTGCTAATCCTTTCACCACAATCACGACCCCGTATCACAAAGTGTATCACAAAGTTTACTCAATAAAGGGTCTAGGGGGTCAGCTGAAAGTCCAGTAGGGAGTCTGAAACTGCAGCATAAGACGCTGTGCCCTCGCCTTGGAAACTGAAGCGTGATGGGAAGTTTATTTGGCACACCGGTATGTCGACACGCGGCCTCAAGGTTACCTGATGAACAGTGTAGTGGCCTATCTTTTCTTCATTGCAGAATTGCCTTTGTGAGGACAAAGTGATCTCCCCTCCCAACCCCGCGAGGCATACGTGGCCTTTCACTCCCTGCTAGGTGCTCATCCCTCAGCGATCGTCGGTGAGTCAGCCAAACGTATAGGAGGCTGGCCACGAGATAAGGTACTGTTTTGTTCGTCACACAGATAGGCAGGCAACAGGTTCCAGGCAGCGTTTGCCAAAGCGGTGCTTTAAGTGTAGGAAGCATTTCTGGTGTCTTAGGAATGACAGGTCTGCACTGGGATCCAAGATGGACACGAGGGACCGCCCGTCGCTTCTAGGAGCTGAGAGCAGTGTTCGGCTGAGGACAACCATATGCCGAAAGAAGGGCAGTAAAGGCCTCCTTTTGCTAAACATCTAGCATGTGGCAAGTGAAACAACTCAAGTATCTCCCTTCTGACGCACTTTGGGAGTACAAACTAGAGAAAGACACAGCAGGGTGAATGCTCTGCGTGGTCCCTTTTGAAAGTAAGTCTGCGAGTGAAATTTTATTTCCCTCATCGGGATTTACAGAGCCACGGGCTCAATTCTCCCCAAGAAACACTGTTGCTGCACAGCTTCTCTTCGTAACACAATTGCCCTCGTGATGACGTGAGTTTCTAGGCAAGAAACTCGGAGGTTGCCATCCCTTGGTAGGTGGCCATCCTTCAGGAGTCTTCAGGCAATGGGCCCACCACATGGGGCCTCTAGCCTCAAGCTAACGTCCAGGTGTTCTCATGACAGACTTAGGGAAGCAACAGATTGCATAGAGCCTTAGTCCCTTGTGGTTCTTGAACTCTAGGAAGCATACCAGCTCTCTTTTGGACTCACTTGTCAGCGCTAGGTCCCAAAACGTACTGAGAAAGGACTGCCTGTGTCCTCGGGGAGCCTTGAGCCATCTACCGTCGGGAACAGCTAGATGCCGACTGATGGGCCGTGAAGGCCTTCGTTGTTTAGACACCTGGATTGCGATAGCTTGAAAGCAACCCAGTTATCAGCGTTCCATGCCTTCCTTCATGCAAAGGGTGTCTGCACTCTGGAGGAACCCTGAGCTGCACTGGAAAATACAATTAGCCTACCACTGTTCCTGGGAACTGGTCCGTGACGTCTGTCTACCTTAAGCGGCAACTGCACTTTAAGTCCGGCTTCAAAACCTACAGGGTTTTCCCGAACTGGTAGATAGTCTAGAGAAGTACCGTCACCTAGGCCTAACTAAGCCCTCACCTCGATATCCTTACACCACAGTCAGGACTCCCAGCATGGCAATGGTGACTGGGGTCACAAGCCACTGTGTCCACGGGATGTACAAGAGACAGTCCGATGCGACTTGTTAATACGCTGCTTTGTCCTGCTGGAAATTGAGGCTTCCTGGGAATGTTGCTTTTCCTCATTGGAAAGTGGAGAGTTTGCGGCCCCAGTGTTACCTGCCTGGTAAACACTGTTGTTGCCAATCTTCTCATTGCTGCAGAGTCGTCTCTGGGAGGACAAGTTATCTTCCGCGAAAGCACACTTGGCTTTCAATTCCTTCCACGTCCTCATCCCTCAAAAATCGTGCGTGAGTACGCCCACAACCCCGGACGACTCGCCTCAAGCCAACGTTCTACTTCTCTCATCACAGACATAGGCGGGCCGCAAGCTCACGGCAGCCTTTGTCAAAGCGGTGCTTTAAATGTAGGAAGTGTTTCTGGCGTCTGAAGACACGGGGGTCTGCACTAGGATCCAAGATGTAAACGACGGACTGACTGCCCGTCCTTTCCGGGCCTTGTGAGCGAAGCTCAGTTGAGGGCAACCATAGGCCGAAAGAAGGGCTGTGAAGGGCGTCTTTTGTTAAAAATGCTAGGATGCGGCAAGTTGAAACGACTGTAGTATCATCTCCGTGCTGTGCGCGCCTTGGACGTGCCATGGAGAGACGGAAACGACAGGGTGAATGCTCTGCGGTCCATTTTGAAACTAAGGCTTGAAGGGAAACTTTATTTTCCTCATTGGGGTTTCGAGAGCTGCGGGCTCAGTTCTCCCTGGGAAACAGTGTTGTTGCACAGTTGCCTTTGTGATGACAAGTGAGTTTCCTGGAAGGAGATTGGATGTTGCCGTTCCTCACTAAGTGCTCCCACTTTGGCTGTCCTCAGGGAAGAGAAGCACCACACGGGGCCGCTGGCCTTAAGCTAATGTTCAGGTTTTCTCATGAACGAGGTAGGCATGCAACACACACCATGCAGCCTTAGTCCCTGGGTTTCTCGAACTCTAGGAAGCATATCAGGTTCTCTCGTGAGTCGCGGGTCTGCACGAGGATCCGAAATGGACTAAAAGGGCCTCCTGTGTCTTCCGGGAGTTGTGAGCCATGCAACCGCTGGCAGCAGCTAGATGCCGAATCATGGTCAGTGAAGGGCTTCGTCAGAGAAACACCTAGGTTGGGATAGCTTAGAAACAGCCAGCTATCAGCGTTCTGTTTATTCCTTCATGCAAAACGTGTCTGCTTTTCTGCCGAACCCAGAGCACACAAAACGTACAGTGATTCGACCCAGCCTTCAGGGAACTCGCACGTGATGCAATTTACCCCAGGCGGCCCCTGGACTTTCAGTGTGGCCTGAAAAATTTCAGGCTCTCCCTTGAAAGCCAGGTATTCTGGAGATACATTGTACACACCGGCCTCACTCACCCCTGACTTGCTAATCCTTTCACCACAATCACGACCCCGTATCACAAAGTGTATCACAAAGTTTACTCAATAAAGGGTCTAGGGGGTCAGCTGGAAGTCCAGTAGGGAGTCTGAAACTGCAGCATAAGACGCTGTGCCCTCGCCTTGGAAACTGAAGCGTGATGGGAAGTTTATTTGGCACACCGGTATGTCGACACGCGGCCTCAAGGTTACCTGATGAACAGTGTAGTGGCCTATCTTTTCTTCATTGCAGAATTGCCTTTGTGAGGACAAAGTGATCTCCCCTCCCAACCCCGCGAGGCATACGTGGCCTTTCACTCCCTGCTAGGTGCTCATCCCTCAGCGATCGTCGGTGAGTCAGCCAAACGTATAGGAGGCTGGCCACGAGATAAGGTACTGTTTTGTTCGTCACACAGATAGGCAGGCAACAGGTTCCAGGCAGCGTTTGCCAAAGCGGTGCTTTAAGTGTAGGAAGCATTTCTGGTGTCTTAGGAATGACAGGTCTGCACTGGGATCCAAGATGGACACGAGGGACCGCCCGTCGCTTCTAGGAGCTGAGAGCAGTGTTCGGCTGAGGACAACCATATGCCGAAAGAAGGGCAGTAAAGGCCTCCTTTTGCTAAACATCTAGCATGTGGCAAGTGAAACAACTCAAGTATCTCCCTTCTGACGCACTTTGGGAGTACAAACTAGAGAAAGACACAGCAGGGTGAATGCTCTGCGTGGTCCCTTTTGAAAGTAAGTCTGCGAGTGAAATTTTATTTCCCTCATCGGGATTTACAGAGCCACGGGCTCAATTCTCCCCAAGAAACACTGTTGCTGCACAGCTTCTCTTCGTAACACAATTGCCCTCGTGATGACGTGAGTTTCTAGGCAAGAAACTCGGAGGTTGCCATCCCTTGGTAGGTGGCCATCCTTCAGGAGTCTTCAGGCAATGGGCCCACCACATGGGGCCTCTAGCCTCAAGCTAACGTCCAGGTGTTCTCATGACAGACTTAGGGAAGCAACAGATTGCATAGAGCCTTAGTCCCTTGTGGTTCTTGAACTCTAGGAAGCATACCAGCTCTCTTTTGGACTCACTTGTCAGCGCTAGGTCCCAAAACGTACTGAGAAAGGACTGCCTGTGTCTTCGGGGAGCCTTGAGCCATCTACCGTCGGGAACAGCTAGATGCCGACTGATGGGCCGTGAAGGCCTTCGTTGTTTAGACACCTGGATTGCGATAGCTTGAAAGCAACCCAGTTATCAGCGTTCCATGCCTTCCTTCATGCAAAGGGTGTCTGCACTCTGGAGGAACCCTGAGCTGCACTGGAAAATACAATTAGCCTACCACTGTTCCTGGGAACTGGTCCGTGACGTCTGTCTACCTTAAGCGGCAACTGCACTTTAAGTCCGGCTTCAAAACCTACAGGGTTTTCCCGAACTGGTAGATAGTCTAGAGAAGTACCGTCACCTAGGCCTAACTAAGCCCTCACCTCGATATCCTTACACCACAGTCAGGACTCCCAGCATGGCAATGGTGACTGGGGTCACAAGCCACTGTGTCCACGGGATGTACAAGAGACAGTCCGATGCGACTTGTTAATACGCTGCTTTGTCCTGCTGGAAATTGAGGCTTCCTGGGAATGTTGCTTTTCCTCATTGGAAAGTGGAGAGTTTGCGGCCCCAGTGTTACCTGCCTGGTAAACACTGTTGTTGCCAATCTTCTCATTGCTGCAGAGTCGTCTCTGGGAGGACAAGTTATCTTCCGCGAAAGCACACTTGGCTTTCAATTCCTTCCACGTCCTCATCCCTCAAAAATCGTGCGTGAGTACGCCCACAACCCCGGACGACTCGCCTCAAGCCAACGTTCTACTTCTCTCATCACAGACATAGGCGGGCCGCAAGCTCACGGCAGCCTTTGTCAAAGCGGTGCTTTAAATGTAGGAAGTGTTTCTGGCGTCTGAAGACACGGGGGTCTGCACTAGGATCCAAGATGTAAACGACGGACTGACTGCCCGTCCTTTCCGGGCCTTGTGAGCGAAGCTCAGTTGAGGGCAACCATAGGCCGAAAGAAGGGCTGTGAAGGGCGTCTTTTGTTAAAAATGCTAGGATGCGGCAAGTTGAAACGACTGTAGTATCATCTCCGTGCTGTGCGCGCCTTGGACGTGCCATGGAGAGACGGAAACGACAGGGTGAATGCTCTGCGGTCCATTTTGAAACTAAGGCTTGAAGGGAAACTTTATTTTCCTCATTGGGGTTTCGAGAGCTGCGGGCTCAGTTCTCCCTGGGAAACAGTGTTGTTGCACAGTTGCCTTTGTGATGACAAGTGAGTTTCCTGGAAGGAGATTGGATGTTGCCGTTCCTCACTAAGTGCTCCCACTTTGGCTGTCCTCAGGGAAGAGAAGAACCACACGGGGCCGCTGGCCTTAAGCTAATGTTCAGGTTTTCTCATGAACGAGGTAGGCATGCAACACACACCATGCAGCCTTAGTCCCTGGGTTTCTCGAACTCTAGGAAGCATATCAGGTTCTCTCGTGAGTCGCGGGTCTGCACGAGGATCCGAAATGGACTAAAAGGGCCTCCTGTGTCTTCCGGGAGTTGTGAGCCATGCAACCGCTGGCAGCAGCTAGATGCCGAATCATGGTCAGTGAAGGGCTTCGTCAGAGAAACACCTAGGTTGGGATAGCTTAGAAACAGCCAGCTATCAGCGTTCTGTTTATTCCTTCATGCAAAACGTGTCTGCTTTTCTGCCGAACCCAGAGCACACAAAACGTACAGTGATTCGACCCAGCCTTCAGGGAACTCGCACGTGATGCAATTTACCCCAGGCGGCCCCTGGACTTTCAGTGTGGCCTGAAAAATTTCAGGCTCTCCCTTGAAAGCCAGGTATTCTGGAGATACATTGTACACACCGGCCTCACTCACCCCTGACTTGCTAATCCTTTCACCACAATCACGACCCCGTATCACAAAGTGTATCACAAAGTTTACTCAATAAAGGGTCTAGGGGGTCAGCTGAAAGTCCAGTAGGGAGTCTGAAACTGCAGCATAAGACGCTGTGCCCTCGCCTTGGAAACTGAAGCGTGATGGGAAGTTTATTTGGCACACCGGTATGTCGACACGCGGCCTCAAGGTTACCTGATGAACAGTGTAGTGGCCTATCTTTTCTTCATTGCAGAATTGCCTTTGTGAGGACAAAGTGATCTCCCCTCCCAACCCCGCGAGGCATACGTGGCCTTTCACTCCCTGCTAGGTGCTCATCCCTCAGCGATCGTCGGTGAGTCAGCCAAACGTATAGGAGGCTGGCCACGAGATAAGGTACTGTTTTGTTCGTCACACAGATAGGCAGGCAACAGGTTCCAGGCAGCGTTTGCCAAAGCGGTGCTTTAAGTGTAGGAAGCATTTCTGGTGTCTTAGGAATGACAGGTCTGCACTGGGATCCAAGATGGACACGAGGGACCGCCCGTCGCTTCTAGGAGCTGAGAGCAGTGTTCGGCTGAGGACAACCATATGCCGAAAGAAGGGCAGTAAAGGCCTCCTTTTGCTAAACATCTAGCATGTGGCAAGTGAAACAACTCAAGTATCTCCCTTCTGACGCACTTTGGGAGTACAAACTAGAGAAAGACACAGCAGGGTGAATGCTCTGCGTGGTCCCTTTTGAAAGTAAGTCTGCGAGTGAAATTTTATTTCCCTCATCGGGATTTACAGAGCCACGGGCTCAATTCTCCCCAAGAAACACTGTTGCTGCACAGCTTCTCTTCGTAACACAATTGCCCTCGTGATGACGTGAGTTTCTAGGCAAGAAACTCGGAGGTTGCCATCCCTTGGTAGGTGGCCATCCTTCAGGAGTCTTCAGGCAATGGGCCCACCACATGGGGCCTCTAGCCTCAAGCTAACGTCCAGGTGTTCTCATGACAGACTTAGGGAAGCAACAGATTGCATAGAGCCTTAGTCCCTTGTGGTTCTTGAACTCTAGGAAGCATACCAGCTCTCTTTTGGACTCACTTGTCAGCGCTAGGTCCCAAAACGTACTGAGAAAGGACTGCCTGTGTCTTCGGGGAGCCTTGAGCCATCTACCGTCGGGAACAGCTAGATGCCGACTGATGGGCCGTGAAGGCCTTCGTTGTTTAGACACCTGGATTGCGATAGCTTGAAAGCAACCCAGTTATCAGCGTTCCATGCCTTCCTTCATGCAAAGGGTGTCTGCACTCTGGAGGAACCCTGAGCTGCACTGGAAAATACAATTAGCCTACCACTGTTCCTGGGAACTGGTCCGTGACGTCTGTCTACCTTAAGCGGCAACTGCACTTTAAGTCCGGCTTCAAAACCTACAGGGTTTTCCCGAACTGGTAGATAGTCTAGAGAAGTACCGTCACCTAGGCCTAACTAAGCCCTCACCTCGATATCCTTACACCACAGTCAGGACTCCCAGCATGGCAATGGTGACTGGGGTCACAAGCCACTGTGTCCACGGGATGTACAAGAGACAGTCCGATGCGACTTGTTAATACGCTGCTTTGTCCTGCTGGAAATTGAGGCTTCCTGGGAATGTTGCTTTTCCTCATTGGAAAGTGGAGAGTTTGCGGCCCCAGTGTTACCTGCCTGGTAAACACTGTTGTTGCCAATCTTCTCATTGCTGCAGAGTCGTCTCTGGGAGGACAAGTTATCTTCCGCGAAAGCACACTTGGCTTTCAATTCCTTCCACGTCCTCATCCCTCAAAAATCGTGCGTGAGTACGCCCACAACCCCGGACGACTCGCCTCAAGCCAACGTTCTACTTCTCTCATCACAGACATAGGCGGGCCGCAAGCTCACGGCAGCCTTTGTCAAAGCGGTGCTTTAAATGTAGGAAGTGTTTCTGGCGTCTGAAGACACGGGGGTCTGCACTAGGATCCAAGATGTAAACGACGGACTGACTGCCCGTCCTTTCCGGGCCTTGTGAGCGAAGCTCAGTTGAGGGCAACCATAGGCCGAAAGAAGGGCTGTGAAGGGCGTCTTTTGTTAAAAATGCTAGGATGCGGCAAGTTGAAACGACTGTAGTATCATCTCCGTGCTGTGCGCGCCTTGGACGTGCCATGGAGAGACGGAAACGACAGGGTGAATGCTCTGCGGTCCATTTTGAAACTAAGGCTTGAAGGGAAACTTTATTTTCCTCATTGGGGTTTCGAGAGCTGCGGGCTCAGTTCTCCCTGGGAAACAGTGTTGTTGCACAGTTGCCTTTGTGATGACAAGTGAGTTTCCTGGAAGGAGATTGGATGTTGCCGTTCCTCACTAAGTGCTCCCACTTTGGCTGTCCTCAGGGAAGAGAAGAACCACACGGGGCCGCTGGCCTTAAGCTAATGTTCAGGTTTTCTCATGAACGAGGTAGGCATGCAACACACACCATGCAGCCTTAGTCCCTGGGTTTCTCGAACTCTAGGAAGCATATCAGGTTCTCTCGTGAGTCGCGGGTCTGCACGAGGATCCGAAATGGACTAAAAGGGCCTCCTGTGTCTTCCGGGAGTTGTGAGCCATGCAACCGCTGGCAGCAGCTAGATGCCGAATCATGGTCAGTGAAGGGCTTCGTCAGAGAAACACCTAGGTTGGGATAGCTTAGAAACAGCCAGCTATCAGCGTTCTGTTTATTCCTTCATGCAAAACGTGTCTGCTTTTCTGCCGAACCCAGAGCACACAAAACGTACAGTGATTCGACCCAGCCTTCAGGGAACTCGCACGTGATGCAATTTACCCCAGGCGGCCCCTGGACTTTCAGTGTGGCCTGAAAAATTTCAGGCTCTCCCTTGAAAGCCAGGTATTCTGGAGATACATTGTACACACCGGCCTCACTCACCCCTGACTTGCTAATCCTTTCACCACAATCACGACCCCGTATCACAAAGTGTATCACAAAGTTTACTCAATAAAGGGTCTAGGGGGTCAGCTGAAAGTCCAGTAGGGAGTCTGAAACTGCAGCATAAGACGCTGTGCCCTCGCCTTGGAAACTGAAGCGTGATGGGAAGTTTATTTGGCACACCGGTATGTCGACACGCGGCCTCAAGGTTACCTGATGAACAGTGTAGTGGCCTATCTTTTCTTCATTGCAGAATTGCCTTTGTGAGGACAAAGTGATCTCCCCTCCCAACCCCGCGAGGCATACGTGGCCTTTCACTCCCTGCTAGGTGCTCATCCCTCAGCGATCGTCGGTGAGTCAGCCAAACGTATAGGAGGCTGGCCACGAGATAAGGTACTGTTTTGTTCGTCACACAGATAGGCAGGCAACAGGTTCCAGGCAGCGTTTGCCAAAGCGGTGCTTTAAGTGTAGGAAGCATTTCTGGTGTCTTAGGAATGACAGGTCTGCACTGGGATCCAAGATGGACACGAGGGACCGCCCGTCGCTTCTAGGAGCTGAGAGCAGTGTTCGGCTGAGGACAACCATATGCCGAAAGAAGGGCAGTAAAGGCCTCCTTTTGCTAAACATCTAGCATGTGGCAAGTGAAACAACTCAAGTATCTCCCTTCTGACGCACTTTGGGAGTACAAACTAGAGAAAGACACAGCAGGGTGAATGCTCTGCGTGGTCCCTTTTGAAAGTAAGTCTGCGAGTGAAATTTTATTTCCCTCATCGGGATTTACAGAGCCACGGGCTCAATTCTCCCCAAGAAACACTGTTGCTGCACAGCTTCTCTTCGTAACACAATTGCCCTCGTGATGACGTGAGTTTCTAGGCAAGAAACTCGGAGGTTGCCATCCCTTGGTAGGTGGCCATCCTTCAGGAGTCTTCAGGCAATGGGCCCACCACATGGGGCCTCTAGCCTCAAGCTAACGTCCAGGTGTTCTCATGACAGACTTAGGGAAGCAACAGATTGCATAGAGCCTTAGTCCCTTGTGGTTCTTGAACTCTAGGAAGCATACCAGCTCTCTTTTGGACTCACTTGTCAGCGCTAGGTCCCAAAACGTACTGAGAAAGGACTGCCTGTGTCCTCGGGGAGCCTTGAGCCATCTACCGTCGGGAACAGCTAGATGCCGACTGATGGGCCGTGAAGGCCTTCGTTGTTTAGACACCTGGATTGCGATAGCTTGAAAGCAACCCAGTTATCAGCGTTCCATGCCTTCCTTCATGCAAAGGGTGTCTGCACTCTGGAGGAACCCTGAGCTGCACTGGAAAATACAATTAGCCTACCACTGTTCCTGGGAACTGGTCCGTGACGTCTGTCTACCTTAAGCGGCAACTGCACTTTAAGTCCGGCTTCAAAACCTACAGGGTTTTCCCGAACTGGTAGATAGTCTAGAGAAGTACCGTCACCTAGGCCTAACTAAGCCCTCACCTCGATATCCTTACACCACAGTCAGGACTCCCAGCATGGCAATGGTGACTGGGGTCACAAGCCACTGTGTCCACGGGATGTACAAGAGACAGTCCGATGCGACTTGTTAATACGCTGCTTTGTCCTGCTGGAAATTGAGGCTTCCTGGGAATGTTGCTTTTCCTCATTGGAAAGTGGAGAGTTTGCGGCCCCAGTGTTACCTGCCTGGTGAACACTGTTGTTGCCAATCTTCTCATTGCTGCAGAGTCGTCTCTGGGAGGACAAGTTATCTTCCGCGAAAGCACACTTGGCTTTCAATTCCTTCCACGTCCTCATCCCTCAAAAATCGTGCGTGAGTACGCCCACAACCCCGGACGACTCGCCTCAAGCCAACGTTCTACTTCTCTCATCACAGACATAGGCGGGCCGCAAGCTCACGGCAGCCTTTGTCAAAGCGGTGCTTTAAATGTAGGAAGTGTTTCTGGCGTCTGAAGACACGGGGGTCTGCACTAGGATCCAAGATGTAAACGACGGACTGACTGCCCGTCCTTTCCGGGCCTTGTGAGCGAAGCTCAGTTGAGGGCAACCATAGGCCGAAAGAAGGGCTGTGAAGGGCGTCTTTTGTTAAAAATGCTAGGATGCGGCAAGTTGAAACGACTGTAGTATCATCTCCGTGCTGTGCGCGCCTTGGACGTGCCATGGAGAGACGGAAACGACAGGGTGAATGCTCTGCGGTCCATTTTGAAACTAAGGCTTGAAGGGAAACTTTATTTTCCTCATTGGGGTTTCGAGAGCTGCGGGCTCAGTTCTCCCTGGGAAACAGTGTTGTTGCACAGTTGCCTTTGTGATGACAAGTGAGTTTCCTGGAAGGAGATTGGATGTTGCCGTTCCTCACTAAGTGCTCCCACTTTGGCTGTCCTCAGGGAAGAGAAGAACCACACGGGGCCGCTGGCCTTAAGCTAATGTTCAGGTTTTCTCATGAACGAGGTAGGCATGCAACACACACCATGCAGCCTTAGTCCCTGGGTTTCTCGAACTCTAGGAAGCATATCAGGTTCTCTCGTGAGTCGCGGGTCTGCACGAGGATCCGAAATGGACTAAAAGGGCCTCCTGTGTCTTCCGGGAGTTGTGAGCCATGCAACCGCTGGCAGCAGCTAGATGCCGAATCATGGTCAGTGAAGGGCTTCGTCAGAGAAACACCTAGGTTGGGATAGCTTAGAAACAGCCAGCTATCAGCGTTCTGTTTATTCCTTCATGCAAAACGTGTCTGCTTTTCTGCCGAACCCAGAGCACACAAAACGTACAGTGATTCGACCCAGCCTTCAGGGAACTCGCACGTGATGCAATTTACCCCAGGCGGCCCCTGGACTTTCAGTGTGGCCTGAAAAATTTCAGGCTCTCCCTTGAAAGCCAGGTATTCTGGAGATACATTGTACACACCGGCCTCACTCACCCCTGACTTGCTAATCCTTTCACCACAATCACGACCCCGTATCACAAAGTGTATCACAAAGTTTACTCAATAAAGGGTCTAGGGGGTCAGCTGAAAGTCCAGTAGGGAGTCTGAAACTGCAGCATAAGACGCTGTGCCCTCGCCTTGGAAACTGAAGCGTGATGGGAAGTTTATTTGGCACACCGGTATGTCGACACGCGGCCTCAAGGTTACCTGATGAACAGTGTAGTGGCCTATCTTTTCTTCATTGCAGAATTGCCTTTGTGAGGACAAAGTGATCTCCCCTCCCAACCCCGCGAGGCATACGTGGCCTTTCACTCCCTGCTAGGTGCTCATCCCTCAGCGATCGTCGGTGAGTCAGCCAAACGTATAGGAGGCTGGCCACGAGATAAGGTACTGTTTTGTTCGTCACACAGATAGGCAGGCAACAGGTTCCAGGCAGCGTTTGCCAAAGCGGTGCTTTAAGTGTAGGAAGCATTTCTGGTGTCTTAGGAATGACAGGTCTGCACTGGGATCCAAGATGGACACGAGGGACCGCCCGTCGCTTCTAGGAGCTGAGAGCAGTGTTCGGCTGAGGACAACCATATGCCGAAAGAAGGGCAGTAAAGGCCTCCTTTTGCTAAACATCTAGCATGTGGCAAGTGAAACAACTCAAGTATCTCCCTTCTGACGCACTTTGGGAGTACAAACTAGAGAAAGACACAGCAGGGTGAATGCTCTGCGTGGTCCCTTTTGAAAGTAAGTCTGTGAGTGAAATTTTATTTCCCTCATCGGGATTTACAGAGCCACGGGCTCAATTCTCCCCAAGAAACACTGTTGCTGCACAGCTTCTCTTCGTAACACAATTGCCCTCGTGATGACGTGAGTTTCTAGGCAAGAAACTCGGAGGTTGCCATCCCTTGGTAGGTGGCCATCCTTCAGGAGTCTTCAGGCAATGGGCCCACCACATGGGGCCTCTAGCCTCAAGCTAACGTCCAGGTGTTCTCATGACAGACTTAGGGAAGCAACAGATTGCATAGAGCCTTAGTCCCTTGTGGTTCTTGAACTCTAGGAAGCATACCAGCTCTCTTTTGGACTCACTTGTCAGCGCTAGGTCCCAAAACGTACTGAGAAAGGACTGCCTGTGTCCTCGGGGAGCCTTGAGCCATCTACCGTCGGGAACAGCTAGATGCCGACTGATGGGCCGTGAAGGCCTTCGTTGTTTAGACACCTGGATTGCGATAGCTTGAAAGCAACCCAGTTATCAGCGTTCCATGCCTTCCTTCATGCAAAGGGTGTCTGCACTCTGGAGGAACCCTGAGCTGCACTGGAAAATACAATTAGCCTACCACTGTTCCTGGGAACTGGTCCGTGACGTCTGTCTACCTTAAGCGGCAACTGCACTTTAAGTCCGGCTTCAAAACCTACAGGGTTTTCCCGAACTGGTAGATAGTCTAGAGAAGTACCGTCACCTAGGCCTAACTAAGCCCTCACCTCGATATCCTTACACCACAGTCAGGACTCCCAGCATGGCAATGGTGACTGGGGTCACAAGCCACTGTGTCCACGGGATGTACAAGAGACAGTCCGATGCGACTTGTTAATACGCTGCTTTGTCCTGCTGGAAATTGAGGCTTCCTGGGAATGTTGCTTTTCCTCATTGGAAAGTGGAGAGTTTGCGGCCCCAGTGTTACCTGCCTGGTGAACACTGTTGTTGCCAATCTTCTCATTGCTGCAGAGTCGTCTCTGGGAGGACAAGTTATCTTCCGCGAAAGCACACTTGGCTTTCAATTCCTTCCACGTCCTCATCCCTCAAAAATCGTGCGTGAGTACGCCCACAACCCCGGACGACTCGCCTCAAGCCAACGTTCTACTTCTCTCATCACAGACATAGGCGGGCCGCAAGCTCACGGCAGCCTTTGTCAAAGCGGTGCTTTAAATGTAGGAAGTGTTTCTGGCGTCTGAAGACACGGGGGTCTGCACTAGGATCCAAGATGTAAACGACGGACTGACTGCCCGTCCTTTCCGGGCCTTGTGAGCGAAGCTCAGTTGAGGGCAACCATAGGCCGAAAGAAGGGCTGTGAAGGGCGTCTTTTGTTAAAAATGCTAGGATGCGGCAAGTTGAAACGACTGTAGTATCATCTCCGTGCTGTGCGCGCCTTGGACGTGCCATGGAGAGACGGAAACGACAGGGTGAATGCTCTGCGGTCCATTTTGAAACTAAGGCTTGAAGGGAAACTTTATTTTCCTCATTGGGGTTTCGAGAGCTGCGGGCTCAGTTCTCCCTGGGAAACAGTGTTGTTGCACAGTTGCCTTTGTGATGACAAGTGAGTTTCCTGGAAGGAGATTGGATGTTGCCGTTCCTCACTAAGTGCTCCCACTTTGGCTGTCCTCAGGGAAGAGAAGAACCACACGGGGCCGCTGGCCTTAAGCTAATGTTCAGGTTTTCTCATGAACGAGGTAGGCATGCAACACACACCATGCAGCCTTAGTCCCTGGGTTTCTCGAACTCTAGGAAGCATATCAGGTTCTCTCGTGAGTCGCGGGTCTGCACGAGGATCCGAAATGGACTAAAAGGGCCTCCTGTGTCTTCCGGGAGTTGTGAGCCATGCAACCGCTGGCAGCAGCTAGATGCCGAATCATGGTCAGTGAAGGGCTTCGTCAGAGAAACACCTAGGTTGGGATAGCTTAGAAACAGCCAGCTATCAGCGTTCTGTTTATTCCTTCATGCAAAACGTGTCTGCTTTTCTGCCGAACCCAGAGCACACAAAACGTACAGTGATTCGACCCAGCCTTCAGGGAACTCGCACGTGATGCAATTTACCCCAGGCGGCCCCTGGACTTTCAGTGTGGCCTGAAAAATTTCAGGCTCTCCCTTGAAAGCCAGGTATTCTGGAGATACATTGTACACACCGGCCTCACTCACCCCTGACTTGCTAATCCTTTCACCACAATCACGACCCCGTATCACAAAGTGTATCACAAAGTTTACTCAATAAAGGGTCTAGGGGGTCAGCTGAAAGTCCAGTAGGGAGTCTGAAACTGCAGCATAAGACGCTGTGCCCTCGCCTTGGAAACTGAAGCGTGATGGGAAGTTTATTTGGCACACCGGTATGTCGACACGCGGCCTCAAGGTTACCTGATGAACAGTGTAGTGGCCTATCTTTTCTTCATTGCAGAATTGCCTTTGTGAGGACAAAGTGATCTCCCCTCCCAACCCCGCGAGGCATACGTGGCCTTTCACTCCCTGCTAGGTGCTCATCCCTCAGCGATCGTCGGTGAGTCAGCCAAACGTATAGGAGGCTGGCCACGAGATAAGGTACTGTTTTGTTCGTCACACAGATAGGCAGGCAACAGGTTCCAGGCAGCGTTTGCCAAAGCGGTGCTTTAAGTGTAGGAAGCATTTCTGGTGTCTTAGGAATGACAGGTCTGCACTGGGATCCAAGATGGACACGAGGGACCGCCCGTCGCTTCTAGGAGCTGAGAGCAGTGTTCGGCTGAGGACAACCATATGCCGAAAGAAGGGCAGTAAAGGCCTCCTTTTGCTAAACATCTAGCATGTGGCAAGTGAAACAACTCAAGTATCTCCCTTCTGACGCACTTTGGGAGTACAAACTAGAGAAAGACACAGCAGGGTGAATGCTCTGCGTGGTCCCTTTTGAAAGTAAGTCTGCGAGTGAAATTTTATTTCCCTCATCGGGATTTACAGAGCCACGGGCTCAATTCTCCCCAAGAAACACTGTTGCTGCACAGCTTCTCTTCGTAACACAATTGCCCTCGTGATGACGTGAGTTTCTAGGCAAGAAACTCGGAGGTTGCCATCCCTTGGTAGGTGGCCATCCTTCAGGAGTCTTCAGGCAATGGGCCCACCACATGGGGCCTCTAGCCTCAAGCTAACGTCCAGGTGTTCTCATGACAGACTTAGGGAAGCAACAGATTGCATAGAGCCTTAGTCCCTTGTGGTTCTTGAACTCTAGGAAGCATACCAGCTCTCTTTTGGACTCACTTGTCAGCGCTAGGTCCCAAAACGTACTGAGAAAGGACTGCCTGTGTCCTCGGGGAGCCTTGAGCCATCTACCGTCGGGAACAGCTAGATGCCGACTGATGGGCCGTGAAGGCCTTCGTTGTTTAGACACCTGGATTGCGATAGCTTGAAAGCAACCCAGTTATCAGCGTTCCATGCCTTCCTTCATGCAAAGGGTGTCTGCACTCTGGAGGAACCCTGAGCTGCACTGGAAAATACAATTAGCCTACCACTGTTCCTGGGAACTGGTCCGTGACGTCTGTCTACCTTAAGCGGCAACTGCACTTTAAGTCCGGCTTCAAAACCTACAGGGTTTTCCCGAACTGGTAGATAGTCTAGAGAAGTACCGTCACCTAGGCCTAACTAAGCCCTCACCTCGATATCCTTACACCACAGTCAGGACTCCCAGCATGGCAATGGTGACTGGGGTCACAAGCCACTGTGTCCACGGGATGTACAAGAGACAGTCCGATGCGACTTGTTAATACGCTGCTTTGTCCTGCTGGAAATTGAGGCTTCCTGGGAATGTTGCTTTTCCTCATTGGAAAGTGGAGAGTTTGCGGCCCCAGTGTTACCTGCCTGGTGAACACTGTTGTTGCCAATCTTCTCATTGCTGCAGAGTCGTCTCTGGGAGGACAAGTTATCTTCCGCGAAAGCACACTTGGCTTTCAATTCCTTCCACGTCCTCATCCCTCAAAAATCGTGCGTGAGTACGCCCACAACCCCGGACGACTCGCCTCAAGCCAACGTTCTACTTCTCTCATCACAGACATAGGCGGGCCGCAAGCTCACGGCAGCCTTTGTCAAAGCGGTGCTTTAAATGTAGGAAGTGTTTCTGGCGTCTGAAGACACGGGGGTCTGCACTAGGATCCAAGATGTAAACGACGGACTGACTGCCCGTCCTTTCCGGGCCTTGTGAGCGAAGCTCAGTTGAGGGCAACCATAGGCCGAAAGAAGGGCTGTGAAGGGCGTCTTTTGTTAAAAATGCTAGGATGCGGCAAGTTGAAACGACTGTAGTATCATCTCCGTGCTGTGCGCGCCTTGGACGTGCCACGGAGAGACGGAAACGACAGGGTGAATGCTCTGCGGTCCATTTTGAAACTAAGGCTTGAAGGGAAACTTTATTTTCCTCATTGGGGTTTCGAGAGCTGCGGGCTCAGTTCTCCCTGGGAAACAGTGTTGTTGCACAGTTGCCTTTGTGATGACAAGTGAGTTTCCTGGAAGGAGATTGGATGTTGCCGTTCCTCACTAAGTGCTCCCACTTTGGCTGTCCTCAGGGAAGAGAAGAACCACACGGGGCCGCTGGCCTTAAGCTAATGTTCAGGTTTTCTCATGAACGAGGTAGGCATGCAACACACACCATGCAGCCTTAGTCCCTGGGTTTCTCGAACTCTAGGAAGCATATCAGGTTCTCTCGTGAGTCGCGGGTCTGCACGAGGATCCGAAATGGACTAAAAGGGCCTCCTGTGTCTTCCGGGAGTTGTGAGCCATGCAACCGCTGGCAGCAGCTAGATGCCGAATCATGGTCAGTGAAGGGCTTCGTCAGAGAAACACCTAGGTTGGGATAGCTTAGAAACAGCCAGCTATCAGCGTTCTGTTTATTCCTTCATGCAAAACGTGTCTGCTTTTCTGCCGAACCCAGAGCACACAAAACGTACAGTGATTCGACCCAGCCTTCAGGGAACTCGCACGTGATGCAATTTACCCCAGGCGGCCCCTGGACTTTCAGTGTGGCCTGAAAAATTTCAGGCTCTCCCTTGAAAGCCAGGTATTCTGGAGATACATTGTACACACCGGCCTCACTCACCCCTGACTTGCTAATCCTTTCACCACAATCACGACCCCGTATCACAAAGTGTATCACAAAGTTTACTCAATAAAGGGTCTAGGGGGTCAGCTGAAAGTCCAGTAGGGAGTCTGAAACTGCAGCATAAGACGCTGTGCCCTCGCCTTGGAAACTGAAGCGTGATGGGAAGTTTATTTGGCACACCGGTATGTCGACACGCGGCCTCAAGGTTACCTGATGAACAGTGTAGTGGCCTATCTTTTCTTCATTGCAGAATTGCCTTTGTGAGGACAAAGTGATCTCCCCTCCCAACCCCGCGAGGCATACGTGGCCTTTCACTCCCTGCTAGGTGCTCATCCCTCAGCGATCGTCGGTGAGTCAGCCAAACGTATAGGAGGCTGGCCACGAGATAAGGTACTGTTTTGTTCGTCACACAGATAGGCAGGCAACAGGTTCCAGGCAGCGTTTGCCAAAGCGGTGCTTTAAGTGTAGGAAGCATTTCTGGTGTCTTAGGAATGACAGGTCTGCACTGGGATCCAAGATGGACACGAGGGACCGCCCGTCGCTTCTAGGAGCTGAGAGCAGTGTTCGGCTGAGGACAACCATATGCCGAAAGAAGGGCAGTAAAGGCCTCCTTTTGCTAAACATCTAGCATGTGGCAAGTGAAACAACTCAAGTATCTCCCTTCTGACGCACTTTGGGAGTACAAACTAGAGAAAGACACAGCAGGGTGAATGCTCTGCGTGGTCCCTTTTGAAAGTAAGTCTGCGAGTGAAATTTTATTTCCCTCATCGGGATTTACAGAGCCACGGGCTCAATTCTCCCCAAGAAACACTGTTGCTGCACAGCTTCTCTTCGTAACACAATTGCCCTCGTGATGACGTGAGTTTCTAGGCAAGAAACTCGGAGGTTGCCATCCCTTGGTAGGTGGCCATCCTTCAGGAGTCTTCAGGCAATGGGCCCACCACATGGGGCCTCTAGCCTCAAGCTAACGTCCAGGTGTTCTCATGACAGACTTAGGGAAGCAACAGATTGCATAGAGCCTTAGTCCCTTGTGGTTCTTGAACTCTAGGAAGCATACCAGCTCTCTTTTGGACTCACTTGTCAGCGCTAGGTCCCAAAACGTACTGAGAAAGGACTGCCTGTGTCCTCGGGGAGCCTTGAGCCATCTACCGTCGGGAACAGCTAGATGCCGACTGATGGGCCGTGAAGGCCTTCGTTGTTTAGACACCTGGATTGCGATAGCTTGAAAGCAACCCAGTTATCAGCGTTCCATGCCTTCCTTCATGCAAAGGGTGTCTGCACTCTGGAGGAACCCTGAGCTGCACTGGAAAATACAATTAGCCTACCACTGTTCCTGGGAACTGGTCCGTGACGTCTGTCTACCTTAAGCGGCAACTGCACTTTAAGTCCGGCTTCAAAACCTACAGGGTTTTCCCGAACTGGTAGATAGTCTAGAGAAGTACCGTCACCTAGGCCTAACTAAGCCCTCACCTCGATATCCTTACACCACAGTCAGGACTCCCAGCATGGCAATGGTGACTGGGGTCACAAGCCACTGTGTCCACGGGATGTACAAGAGACAGTCCGATGCGACTTGTTAATACGCTGCTTTGTCCTGCTGGAAATTGAGGCTTCCTGGGAATGTTGCTTTTCCTCATTGGAAAGTGGAGAGTTTGCGGCCCCAGTGTTACCTGCCTGGTAAACACTGTTGTTGCCAATCTTCTCATTGCTGCAGAGTCGTCTCTGGGAGGACAAGTTATCTTCCGCGAAAGCACACTTGGCTTTCAATTCCTTCCACGTCCTCATCCCTCAAAAATCGTGCGTGAGTACGCCCACAACCCCGGACGACTCGCCTCAAGCCAACGTTCTACTTCTCTCATCACAGACATAGGCGGGCCGCAAGCTCACGGCAGCCTTTGTCAAAGCGGTGCTTTAAATGTAGGAAGTGTTTCTGGCGTCTGAAGACACGGGGGTCTGCACTAGGATCCAAGATGTAAACGACGGACTGACTGCCCGTCCTTTCCGGGCCTTGTGAGCGAAGCTCAGTTGAGGGCAACCATAGGCCGAAAGAAGGGCTGTGAAGGGCGTCTTTTGTTAAAAATGCTAGGATGCGGCAAGTTGAAACGACTGTAGTATCATCTCCGTGCTGTGCGCGCCTTGGACGTGCCATGGAGAGACGGAAACGACAGGGTGAATGCTCTGCGGTCCATTTTGAAACTAAGGCTTGAAGGGAAACTTTATTTTCCTCATTGGGGTTTCGAGAGCTGCGGGCTCAGTTCTCCCTGGGAAACAGTGTTGTTGCACAGTTGCCTTTGTGATGACAAGTGAGTTTCCTGGAAGGAGATTGGATGTTGCCGTTCCTCACTAAGTGCTCCCACTTTGGCTGTCCTCAGGGAAGAGAAGAACCACACGGGGCCGCTGGCCTTAAGCTAATGTTCAGGTTTTCTCATGAACGAGGTAGGCATGCAACACACACCATGCAGCCTTAGTCCCTGGGTTTCTCGAACTCTAGGAAGCATATCAGGTTCTCTCGTGAGTCGCGGGTCTGCACGAGGATCCGAAATGGACTAAAAGGGCCTCCTGTGTCTTCCGGGAGTTGTGAGCCATGCAACCGCTGGCAGCAGCTAGATGCCGAATCATGGTCAGTGAAGGGCTTCGTCAGAGAAACACCTAGGTTGGGATAGCTTAGAAACAGCCAGCTATCAGCGTTCTGTTTATTCCTTCATGCAAAACGTGTCTGCTTTTCTGCCGAACCCAGAGCACACAAAACGTACAGTGATTCGACCCAGCCTTCAGGGAACTCGCACGTGATGCAATTTACCCCAGGCGGCCCCTGGACTTTCAGTGTGGCCTGAAAAATTTCAGGCTCTCCCTTGAAAGCCAGGTATTCTGGAGATACATTGTACACACCGGCCTCACTCACCCCTGACTTGCTAATCCTTTCACCACAATCACGACCCCGTATCACAAAGTGTATCACAAAGTTTACTCAATAAAGGGTCTAGGGGGTCAGCTGAAAGTCCAGTAGGGAGTCTGAAACTGCAGCATAAGACGCTGTGCCCTCGCCTTGGAAACTGAAGCGTGATGGGAAGTTTATTTGGCACACCGGTATGTCGACACGCGGCCTCAAGGTTACCTGATGAACAGTGTAGTGGCCTATCTTTTCTTCATTGCAGAATTGCCTTTGTGAGGACAAAGTGATCTCCCCTCCCAACCCCGCGAGGCATACGTGGCCTTTCACTCCCTGCTAGGTGCTCATCCCTCAGCGATCGTCGGTGAGTCAGCCAAACGTATAGGAGGCTGGCCACGAGATAAGGTACTGTTTTGTTCGTCACACAGATAGGCAGGCAACAGGTTCCAGGCAGCATTTGCCAAAGCGGTGCTTTAAGTGTAGGAAGCATTTCTGGTGTCTTAGGAATGACAGGTCTGCACTGGGATCCAAGATGGACACGAGGGACCGCCCGTCGCTTCTAGGAGCTGAGAGCAGTGTTCGGCTGAGGACAACCATATGCCGAAAGAAGGGCAGTAAAGGCCTCCTTTTGCTAAACATCTAGCATGTGGCAAGTGAAACAACTCAAGTATCTCCCTTCTGACGCACTTTGGGAGTACAAACTAGAGAAAGACACAGCAGGGTGAATGCTCTGCGTGGTCCCTTTTGAAAGTAAGTCTGCGAGTGAAATTTTATTTCCCTCATCGGGATTTACAGAGCCACGGGCTCAATTCTCCCCAAGAAACACTGTTGCTGCACAGCTTCTCTTCGTAACACAATTGCCCTCGTGATGACGTGAGTTTCTAGGCAAGAAACTCGGAGGTTGCCATCCCTTGGTAGGTGGCCATCCTTCAGGAGTCTTCAGGCAATGGGCCCACCACATGGGGCCTCTAGCCTCAAGCTAACGTCCAGGTGTTCTCATGACAGACTTAGGGAAGCAACAGATTGCATAGAGCCTTAGTCCCTTGTGGTTCTTGAACTCTAGGAAGCATACCAGCTCTCTTTTGGACTCACTTGTCAGCGCTAGGTCCCAAAACGTACTGAGAAAGGACTGCCTGTGTCCTCGGGGAGCCTTGAGCCATCTACCGTCGGGAACAGCTAGATGCCGACTGATGGGCCGTGAAGGCCTTCGTTGTTTAGACACCTGGATTGCGATAGCTTGAAAGCAACCCAGTTATCAGCGTTCCATGCCTTCCTTCATGCAAAGGGTGTCTGCACTCTGGAGGAACCCTGAGCTGCACTGGAAAATACAATTAGCCTACCACTGTTCCTGGGAACTGGTCCGTGACGTCTGTCTACCTTAAGCGGCAACTGCACTTTAAGTCCGGCTTCAAAACCTACAGGGTTTTCCCGAACTGGTAGATAGTCTAGAGAAGTACCGTCACCTAGGCCTAACTAAGCCCTCACCTCGATATCCTTACACCACTGTCAGGACTCCCAGCATGGCAATGGTGACTGGGGTCACAAGCCACTGTGTCCACGGGATGTACAAGAGACAGTCCGATGCGACTTGTTAATACGCTGCTTTGTCCTGCTGGAAATTGAGGCTTCCTGGGAATGTTGCTTTTCCTCATTGGAAAGTGGAGAGTTTGCGGCCCCAGTGTTACCTGCCTGGTAAACACTGTTGTTGCCAATCTTCTCATTGCTGCAGAGTCGTCTCTGGGAGGACAAGTTATCTTCCGCGAAAGCACACTTGGCTTTCAATTCCTTCCACGTCCTCATCCCTCAAAAATCGTGCGTGAGTACGCCCACAACCCCGGACGACTCGCCTCAAGCCAACGTTCTACTTCTCTCATCACAGACATAGGCGGGCCGCAAGCTCACGGCAGCCTTTGTCAAAGCGGTGCTTTAAATGTAGGAAGTGTTTCTGGCGTCTGAAGACACGGGGGTCTGCACTAGGATCCAAGATGTAAACGACGGACTGACTGCCCGTCCTTTCCGGGCCTTGTGAGCGAAGCTCAGTTGAGGGCAACCATAGGCCGAAAGAAGGGCTGTGAAGGGCGTCTTTTGTTAAAAATGCTAGGATGCGGCAAGTTGAAACGACTGTAGTATCATCTCCGTGCTGTGCGCGCCTTGGACGTGCCATGGAGAGACGGAAACGACAGGGTGAATGCTCTGCGGTCCATTTTGAAACTAAGGCTTGAAGGGAAACTTTATTTTCCTCATTGGGGTTTCGAGAGCTGCGGGCTCAGTTCTCCCTGGGAAACAGTGTTGTTGCACAGTTGCCTTTGTGATGACAAGTGAGTTTCCTGGAAGGAGATTGGATGTTGCCGTTCCTCACTAAGTGCTCCCACTTTGGCTGTCCTCAGGGAAGAGAAGCACCACACGGGGCCGCTGGCCTTAAGCTAATGTTCAGGTTTTCTCATGAACGAGGTAGGCATGCAACACACACCATGCAGCCTTAGTCCCTGGGTTTCTCGAACTCTAGGAAGCATATCAGGTTCTCTCGTGAGTCGCGGGTCTGCACGAGGATCCGAAATGGACTAAAAGGGCCTCCTGTGTCTTCCGGGAGTTGTGAGCCATGCAACCGCTGGCAGCAGCTAGATGCCGAATCATGGTCAGTGAAGGGCTTCGTCAGAGAAACACCTAGGTTGGGATAGCTTAGAAACAGCCAGCTATCAGCGTTCTGTTTATTCCTTCATGCAAAACGTGTCTGCTTTTCTGCCGAACCCAGAGCACACAAAACGTACAGTGATTCGACCCAGCCTTCAGGGAACTCGCACGTGATGCAATTTACCCCAGGCGGCCCCTGGACTTTCAGTGTGGCCTGAAAAATTTCAGGCTCTCCCTTGAAAGCCAGGTATTCTGGAGATACATTGTACACACCGGCCTCACTCACCCCTGACTTGCTAATCCTTTCACCACAATCACGACCCCGTATCACAAAGTGTATCACAAAGTTTACTCAATAAAGGGTCTAGGGGGTCAGCTGAAAGTCCAGTAGGGAGTCTGAAACTGCAGCATAAGACGCTGTGCCCTCGCCTTGGAAACTGAAGCGTGATGGGAAGTTTATTTGGCACACCGGTATGTCGACACGCGGCCTCAAGGTTACCTGATGAACAGTGTAGTGGCCTATCTTTTCTTCATTGCAGAATTGCCTTTGTGAGGACAAAGTGATCTCCCCTCCCAACCCCGCGAGGCATACGTGGCCTTTCACTCCCTGCTAGGTGCTCATCCCTCAGCGATCGTCGGTGAGTCAGCCAAACGTATAGGAGGCTGGCCACGAGATAAGGTACTGTTTTGTTCGTCACACAGATAGGCAGGCAACAGGTTCCAGGCAGCGTTTGCCAAAGCGGTGCTTTAAGTGTAGGAAGCATTTCTGGTGTCTTAGGAATGACAGGTCTGCACTGGGATCCAAGATGGACACGAGGGACCGCCCGTCGCTTCTAGGAGCTGAGAGCAGTGTTCGGCTGAGGACAACCATATGCCGAAAGAAGGGCAGTAAAGGCCTCCTTTTGCTAAACATCTAGCATGTGGCAAGTGAAACAACTCAAGTATCTCCCTTCTGACGCACTTTGGGAGTACAAACTAGAGAAAGACACAGCAGGGTGAATGCTCTGCGTGGTCCCTTTTGAAAGTAAGTCTGCGAGTGAAATTTTATTTCCCTCATCGGGATTTACAGAGCCACGGGCTCAATTCTCCCCAAGAAACACTGTTGCTGCACAGCTTCTCTTCGTAACACAATTGCCCTCGTGATGACGTGAGTTTCTAGGCAAGAAACTCGGAGGTTGCCATCCCTTGGTAGGTGGCCATCCTTCAGGAGTCTTCAGGCAATGGGCCCACCACATGGGGCCTCTAGCCTCAAGCTAACGTCCAGGTGTTCTCATGACAGACTTAGGGAAGCAACAGATTGCATAGAGCCTTAGTCCCTTGTGGTTCTTGAACTCTAGGAAGCATACCAGCTCTCTTTTGGACTCACTTGTCAGCGCTAGGTCCCAAAACGTACTGAGAAAGGACTGCCTGTGTCCTCGGGGAGCCTTGAGCCATCTACCGTCGGGAACAGCTAGATGCCGACTGATGGGCCGTGAAGGCCTTCGTTGTTTAGACACCTGGATTGCGATAGCTTGAAAGCAACCCAGTTATCAGCGTTCCATGCCTTCCTTCATGCAAAGGGTGTCTGCACTCTGGAGGAACCCTGAGCTGCACTGGAAAATACAATTAGCCTACCACTGTTCCTGGGAACTGGTCCGTGACGTCTGTCTACCTTAAGCGGCAACTGCACTTTAAGTCCGGCTTCAAAACCTACAGGGTTTTCCCGAACTGGTAGATAGTCTAGAGAAGTACCGTCACCTAGGCCTAACTAAGCCCTCACCTCGATATCCTTACACCACAGTCAGGACTCCCAGCATGGCAATGGTGACTGGGGTCACAAGCCACTGTGTCCACGGGATGTACAAGAGACAGTCCGATGCGACTTGTTAATACGCTGCTTTGTCCTGCTGGAAATTGAGGCTTCCTGGGAATGTTGCTTTTCCTCATTGGAAAGTGGAGAGTTTGCGGCCCCAGTGTTACCTGCCTGGTAAACACTGTTGTTGCCAATCTTCTCATTGCTGCAGAGTCGTCTCTGGGAGGACAAGTTATCTTCCGCGAAAGCACACTTGGCTTTCAATTCCTTCCACGTCCTCATCCCTCAAAAATCGTGCGTGAGTACGCCCACAACCCCGGACGACTCGCCTCAAGCCAACGTTCTACTTCTCTCATCACAGACATAGGCGGGCCGCAAGCTCACGGCAGCCTTTGTCAAAGCGGTGCTTTAAATGTAGGAAGTGTTTCTGGCGTCTGAAGACACGGGGGTCTGCACTAGGATCCAAGATGTAAACGACGGACTGACTGCCCGTCCTTTCCGGGCCTTGTGAGCGAAGCTCAGTTGAGGGCAACCATAGGCCGAAAGAAGGGCTGTGAAGGGCGTCTTTTGTTAAAAATGCTAGGATGCGGCAAGTTGAAACGACTGTAGTATCATCTCCGTGCTGTGCGCGCCTTGGACGTGCCATGGAGAGACGGAAACGACAGGGTGAATGCTCTGCGGTCCATTTTGAAACTAAGGCTTGAAGGGAAACTTTATTTTCCTCATTGGGGTTTCGAGAGCTGCGGGCTCAGTTCTCCCTGGGAAACAGTGTTGTTGCACAGTTGCCTTTGTGATGACAAGTGAGTTTCCTGGAAGGAGATTGGATGTTGCCGTTCCTCACTAAGTGCTCCCACTTTGGCTGTCCTCAGGGAAGAGAAGAACCACACGGGGCCGCTGGCCTTAAGCTAATGTTCAGGTTTTCTCATGAACGAGGTAGGCATGCAACACACACCATGCAGCCTTAGTCCCTGGGTTTCTCGAACTCTAGGAAGCATATCAGGTTCTCTCGTGAGTCGCGGGTCTGCACGAGGATCCGAAATGGACTAAAAGGGCCTCCTGTGTCTTCCGGGAGTTGTGAGCCATGCAACCGCTGGCAGCAGCTAGATGCCGAATCATGGTCAGTGAAGGGCTTCGTCAGAGAAACACCTAGGTTGGGATAGCTTAGAAACAGCCAGCTATCAGCGTTCTGTTTATTCCTTCATGCAAAACGTGTCTGCTTTTCTGCCGAACCCAGAGCACACAAAACGTACAGTGATTCGACCCAGCCTTCAGGGAACTCGCACGTGATGCAATTTACCCCAGGCGGCCCCTGGACTTTCAGTGTGGCCTGAAAAATTTCAGGCTCTCCCTTGAAAGCCAGGTATTCTGGAGATACATTGTACACACCGGCCTCACTCACCCCTGACTTGCTAATCCTTTCACCACAATCACGACCCCGTATCACAAAGTGTATCACAAAGTTTACTCAATAAAGGGTCTAGGGGGTCAGCTGAAAGTCCAGTAGGGAGTCTGAAACTGCAGCATAAGACGCTGTGCCCTCGCCTTGGAAACTGAAGCGTGATGGGAAGTTTATTTGGCACACCGGTATGTCGACACGCGGCCTCAAGGTTACCTGATGAACAGTGTAGTGGCCTATCTTTTCTTCATTGCAGAATTGCCTTTGTGAGGACAAAGTGATCTCCCCTCCCAACCCCGCGAGGCATACGTGGCCTTTCACTCCCTGCTAGGTGCTCATCCCTCAGCGATCGTCGGTGAGTCAGCCAAACGTATAGGAGGCTGGCCACGAGATAAGGTACTGTTTTGTTCGTCACACAGATAGGCAGGCAACAGGTTCCAGGCAGCGTTTGCCAAAGCGGTGCTTTAAGTGTAGGAAGCATTTCTGGTGTCTTAGGAATGACAGGTCTGCACTGGGATCCAAGATGGACACGAGGGACCGCCCGTCGCTTCTAGGAGCTGAGAGCAGTGTTCGGCTGAGGACAACCATATGCCGAAAGAAGGGCAGTAAAGGCCTCCTTTTGCTAAACATCTAGCATGTGGCAAGTGAAACAACTCAAGTATCTCCCTTCTGACGCACTTTGGGAGTACAAACTAGAGAAAGACACAGCAGGGTGAATGCTCTGCGTGGTCCCTTTTGAAAGTAAGTCTGCGAGTGAAATTTTATTTCCCTCATCGGGATTTACAGAGCCACGGGCTCAATTCTCCCCAAGAAACACTGTTGCTGCACAGCTTCTCTTCGTAACACAATTGCCCTCGTGATGACGTGAGTTTCTAGGCAAGAAACTCGGAGGTTGCCATCCCTTGGTAGGTGGCCATCCTTCAGGAGTCTTCAGGCAATGGGCCCACCACATGGGGCCTCTAGCCTCAAGCTAACGTCCAGGTGTTCTCATGACAGACTTAGGGAAGCAACAGATTGCATAGAGCCTTAGTCCCTTGTGGTTCTTGAACTCTAGGAAGCATACCAGCTCTCTTTTGGACTCACTTGTCAGCGCTAGGTCCCAAAACGTACTGAGAAAGGACTGCCTGTGTCCTCGGGGAGCCTTGAGCCATCTACCGTCGGGAACAGCTAGATGCCGACTGATGGGCCGTGAAGGCCTTCGTTGTTTAGACACCTGGATTGCGATAGCTTGAAAGCAACCCAGTTATCAGCGTTCCATGCCTTCCTTCATGCAAAGGGTGTCTGCACTCTGGAGGAACCCTGAGCTGCACTGGAAAATACAATTAGCCTACCACTGTTCCTGGGAACTGGTCCGTGACGTCTGTCTACCTTAAGCGGCAACTGCACTTTAAGTCCGGCTTCAAAACCTACAGGGTTTTCCCGAACTGGTAGATAGTCTAGAGAAGTACCGTCACCTAGGCCTAACTAAGCCCTCACCTCGATATCCTTACACCACTGTCAGGACTCCCAGCATGGCAATGGTGACTGGGGTCACAAGCCACTGTGTCCACGGGATGTACAAGAGACAGTCCGATGCGACTTGTTAATACGCTGCTTTGTCCTGCTGGAAATTGAGGCTTCCTGGGAATGTTGCTTTTCCTCATTGGAAAGTGGAGAGTTTGCGGCCCCAGTGTTACCTGCCTGGTAAACACTGTTGTTGCCAATCTTCTCATTGCTGCAGAGTCGTCTCTGGGAGGACAAGTTATCTTCCGCGAAAGCACACTTGGCTTTCAATTCCTTCCACGTCCTCATCCCTCAAAAATCGTGCGTGAGTACGCCCACAACCCCGGACGACTCGCCTCAAGCCAACGTTCTACTTCTCTCATCACAGACATAGGCGGGCCGCAAGCTCACGGCAGCCTTTGTCAAAGCGGTGCTTTAAATGTAGGAAGTGTTTCTGGCGTCTGAAGACACGGGGGTCTGCACTAGGATCCAAGATGTAAACGACGGACTGACTGCCCGTCCTTTCCGGGCCTTGTGAGCGAAGCTCAGTTGAGGGCAACCATAGGCCGAAAGAAGGGCTGTGAAGGGCGTCTTTTGTTAAAAATGCTAGGATGCGGCAAGTTGAAACGACTGTAGTATCATCTCCGTGCTGTGCGCGCCTTGGACGTGCCATGGAGAGACGGAAACGACAGGGTGAATGCTCTGCGGTCCATTTTGAAACTAAGGCTTGAAGGGAAACTTTATTTTCCTCATTGGGGTTTCGAGAGCTGCGGGCTCAGTTCTCCCTGGGAAACAGTGTTGTTGCACAGTTGCCTTTGTGATGACAAGTGAGTTTCCTGGAAGGAGATTGGATGTTGCCGTTCCTCACTAAGTGCTCCCACTTTGGCTGTCCTCAGGGAAGAGAAGCACCACACGGGGCCGCTGGCCTTAAGCTAATGTTCAGGTTTTCTCATGAACGAGGTAGGCATGCAACACACACCATGCAGCCTTAGTCCCTGGGTTTCTCGAACTCTAGGAAGCATATCAGGTTCTCTCGTGAGTCGCGGGTCTGCACGAGGATCCGAAATGGACTAAAAGGGCCTCCTGTGTCTTCCGGGAGTTGTGAGCCATGCAACCGCTGGCAGCAGCTAGATGCCGAATCATGGTCAGTGAAGGGCTTCGTCAGAGAAACACCTAGGTTGGGATAGCTTAGAAACAGCCAGCTATCAGCGTTCTGTTTATTCCTTCATGCAAAACGTGTCTGCTTTTCTGCCGAACCCAGAGCACACAAAACGTACAGTGATTCGACCCAGCCTTCAGGGAACTCGCACGTGATGCAATTTACCCCAGGCGGCCCCTGGACTTTCAGTGTGGCCTGAAAAATTTCAGGCTCTCCCTTGAAAGCCAGGTATTCTGGAGATACATTGTACACACCGGCCTCACTCACCCCTGACTTGCTAATCCTTTCACCACAATCACGACCCCGTATCACAAAGTGTATCACAAAGTTTACTCAATAAAGGGTCTAGGGGGTCAGCTGAAAGTCCAGTAGGGAGTCTGAAACTGCAGCATAAGACGCTGTGCCCTCGCCTTGGAAACTGAAGCGTGATGGGAAGTTTATTTGGCACACCGGTATGTCGACACGCGGCCTCAAGGTTACCTGATGAACAGTGTAGTGGCCTATCTTTTCTTCATTGCAGAATTGCCTTTGTGAGGACAAAGTGATCTCCCCTCCCAACCCCGCGAGGCATACGTGGCCTTTCACTCCCTGCTAGGTGCTCATCCCTCAGCGATCGTCGGTGAGTCAGCCAAACGTATAGGAGGCTGGCCACGAGATAAGGTACTGTTTTGTTCGTCACACAGATAGGCAGGCAACAGGTTCCAGGCAGCGTTTGCCAAAGCGGTGCTTTAAGTGTAGGAAGCATTTCTGGTGTCTTAGGAATGACAGGTCTGCACTGGGATCCAAGATGGACACGAGGGACCGCCCGTCGCTTCTAGGAGCTGAGAGCAGTGTTCGGCTGAGGACAACCATATGCCGAAAGAAGGGCAGTAAAGGCCTCCTTTTGCTAAACATCTAGCATGTGGCAAGTGAAACAACTCAAGTATCTCCCTTCTGACGCACTTTGGGAGTACAAACTAGAGAAAGACACAGCAGGGTGAATGCTCTGCGTGGTCCCTTTTGAAAGTAAGTCTGCGAGTGAAATTTTATTTCCCTCATCGGGATTTACAGAGCCACGGGCTCAATTCTCCCCAAGAAACACTGTTGCTGCACAGCTTCTCTTCGTAACACAATTGCCCTCGTGATGACGTGAGTTTCTAGGCAAGAAACTCGGAGGTTGCCATCCCTTGGTAGGTGGCCATCCTTCAGGAGTCTTCAGGCAATGGGCCCACCACATGGGGCCTCTAGCCTCAAGCTAACGTCCAGGTGTTCTCATGACAGACTTAGGGAAGCAACAGATTGCATAGAGCCTTAGTCCCTTGTGGTTCTTGAACTCTAGGAAGCATACCAGCTCTCTTTTGGACTCACTTGTCAGCGCTAGGTCCCAAAACGTACTGAGAAAGGACTGCCTGTGTCCTCGGGGAGCCTTGAGCCATCTACCGTCGGGAACAGCTAGATGCCGACTGATGGGCCGTGAAGGCCTTCGTTGTTTAGACACCTGGATTGCGATAGCTTGAAAGCAACCCAGTTATCAGCGTTCCATGCCTTCCTTCATGCAAAGGGTGTCTGCACTCTGGAGGAACCCTGAGCTGCACTGGAAAATACAATTAGCCTACCACTGTTCCTGGGAACTGGTCCGTGACGTCTGTCTACCTTAAGCGGCAACTGCACTTTAAGTCCGGCTTCAAAACCTACAGGGTTTTCCCGAACTGGTAGATAGTCTAGAGAAGTACCGTCACCTAGGCCTAACTAAGCCCTCACCTCGATATCCTTACACCACAGTCAGGACTCCCAGCATGGCAATGGTGACTGGGGTCACAAGCCACTGTGTCCACGGGATGTACAAGAGACAGTCCGATGCGACTTGTTAATACGCTGCTTTGTCCTGCTGGAAATTGAGGCTTCCTGGGAATGTTGCTTTTCCTCATTGGAAAGTGGAGAGTTTGCGGCCCCAGTGTTACCTGCCTGGTGAACACTGTTGTTGCCAATCTTCTCATTGCTGCAGAGTCGTCTCTGGGAGGACAAGTTATCTTCCGCGAAAGCACACTTGGCTTTCAATTCCTTCCACGTCCTCATCCCTCAAAAATCGTGCGTGAGTACGCCCACAACCCCGGACGACTCGCCTCAAGCCAACGTTCTACTTCTCTCATCACAGACATAGGCGGGCCGCAAGCTCACGGCAGCCTTTGTCAAAGCGGTGCTTTAAATGTAGGAAGTGTTTCTGGCGTCTGAAGACACGGGGGTCTGCACTAGGATCCAAGATGTAAACGACGGACTGACTGCCCGTCCTTTCCGGGCCTTGTGAGCGAAGCTCAGTTGAGGGCAACCATAGGCCGAAAGAAGGGCTGTGAAGGGCGTCTTTTGTTAAAAATGCTAGGATGCGGCAAGTTGAAACGACTGTAGTATCATCTCCGTGCTGTGCGCGCCTTGGACGTGCCATGGAGAGACGGAAACGACAGGGTGAATGCTCTGCGGTCCATTTTGAAACTAAGGCTTGAAGGGAAACTTTATTTTCCTCATTGGGGTTTCGAGAGCTGCGGGCTCAGTTCTCCCTGGGAAACAGTGTTGTTGCACAGTTGCCTTTGTGATGACAAGTGAGTTTCCTGGAAGGAGATTGGATGTTGCCGTTCCTCACTAAGTGCTCCCACTTTGGCTGTCCTCAGGGAAGAGAAGAACCACACGGGGCCGCTGGCCTTAAGCTAATGTTCAGGTTTTCTCATGAACGAGGTAGGCATGCAACACACACCATGCAGCCTTAGTCCCTGGGTTTCTCGAACTCTAGGAAGCATATCAGGTTCTCTCGTGAGTCGCGGGTCTGCACGAGGATCCGAAATGGACTAAAAGGGCCTCCTGTGTCTTCCGGGAGTTGTGAGCCATGCAACCGCTGGCAGCAGCTAGATGCCGAATCATGGTCAGTGAAGGGCTTCGTCAGAGAAACACCTAGGTTGGGATAGCTTAGAAACAGCCAGCTATCAGCGTTCTGTTTATTCCTTCATGCAAAACGTGTCTGCTTTTCTGCCGAACCCAGAGCACACAAAACGTACAGTGATTCGACCCAGCCTTCAGGGAACTCGCACGTGATGCAATTTACCCCAGGCGGCCCCTGGACTTTCAGTGTGGCCTGAAAAATTTCAGGCTCTCCCTTGAAAGCCAGGTATTCTGGAGATACATTGTACACACCGGCCTCACTCACCCCTGACTTGCTAATCCTTTCACCACAATCACGACCCCGTATCACAAAGTGTATCACAAAGTTTACTCAATAAAGGGTCTAGGGGGTCAGCTGAAAGTCCAGTAGGGAGTCTGAAACTGCAGCATAAGACGCTGTGCCCTCGCCTTGGAAACTGAAGCGTGATGGGAAGTTTATTTGGCACACCGGTATGTCGACACGCGGCCTCAAGGTTACCTGATGAACAGTGTAGTGGCCTATCTTTTCTTCATTGCAGAATTGCCTTTGTGAGGACAAAGTGATCTCCCCTCCCAACCCCGCGAGGCATACGTGGCCTTTCACTCCCTGCTAGGTGCTCATCCCTCAGCGATCGTCGGTGAGTCAGCCAAACGTATAGGAGGCTGGCCACGAGATAAGGTACTGTTTTGTTCGTCACACAGATAGGCAGGCAACAGGTTCCAGGCAGCGTTTGCCAAAGCGGTGCTTTAAGTGTAGGAAGCATTTCTGGTGTCTTAGGAATGACAGGTCTGCACTGGGATCCAAGATGGACACGAGGGACCGCCCGTCGCTTCTAGGAGCTGAGAGCAGTGTTCGGCTGAGGACAACCATATGCCGAAAGAAGGGCAGTAAAGGCCTCCTTTTGCTAAACATCTAGCATGTGGCAAGTGAAACAACTCAAGTATCTCCCTTCTGACGCACTTTGGGAGTACAAACTAGAGAAAGACACAGCAGGGTGAATGCTCTGCGTGGTCCCTTTTGAAAGTAAGTCTGCGAGTGAAATTTTATTTCCCTCATCGGGATTTACAGAGCCACGGGCTCAATTCTCCCCAAGAAACACTGTTGCTGCACAGCTTCTCTTCGTAACACAATTGCCCTCGTGATGACGTGAGTTTCTAGGCAAGAAACTCGGAGGTTGCCATCCCTTGGTAGGTGGCCATCCTTCAGGAGTCTTCAGGCAATGGGCCCACCACATGGGGCCTCTAGCCTCAAGCTAACGTCCAGGTGTTCTCATGACAGACTTAGGGAAGCAACAGATTGCATAGAGCCTTAGTCCCTTGTGGTTCTTGAACTCTAGGAAGCATACCAGCTCTCTTTTGGACTCACTTGTCAGCGCTAGGTCCCAAAACGTACTGAGAAAGGACTGCCTGTGTCCTCGGGGAGCCTTGAGCCATCTACCGTCGGGAACAGCTAGATGCCGACTGATGGGCCGTGAAGGCCTTCGTTGTTTAGACACCTGGATTGCGATAGCTTGAAAGCAACCCAGTTATCAGCGTTCCATGCCTTCCTTCATGCAAAGGGTGTCTGCACTCTGGAGGAACCCTGAGCTGCACTGGAAAATACAATTAGCCTACCACTGTTCCTGGGAACTGGTCCGTGACGTCTGTCTACCTTAAGCGGCAACTGCACTTTAAGTCCGGCTTCAAAACCTACAGGGTTTTCCCGAACTGGTAGATAGTCTAGAGAAGTACCGTCACCTAGGCCTAACTAAGCCCTCACCTCGATATCCTTACACCACAGTCAGGACTCCCAGCATGGCAATGGTGACTGGGGTCACAAGCCACTGTGTCCACGGGATGTACAAGAGACAGTCCGATGCGACTTGTTAATACGCTGCTTTGTCCTGCTGGAAATTGAGGCTTCCTGGGAATGTTGCTTTTCCTCATTGGAAAGTGGAGAGTTTGCGGCCCCAGTGTTACCTGCCTGGTGAACACTGTTGTTGCCAATCTTCTCATTGCTGCAGAGTCGTCTCTGGGAGGACAAGTTATCTTCCGCGAAAGCACACTTGGCTTTCAATTCCTTCCACGTCCTCATCCCTCAAAAATCGTGCGTGAGTACGCCCACAACCCCGGACGACTCGCCTCAAGCCAACGTTCTACTTCTCTCATCACAGACATAGGCGGGCCGCAAGCTCACGGCAGCCTTTGTCAAAGCGGTGCTTTAAATGTAGGAAGTGTTTCTGGCGTCTGAAGACACGGGGGTCTGCACTAGGATCCAAGATGTAAACGACGGACTGACTGCCCGTCCTTTCCGGGCCTTGTGAGCGAAGCTCAGTTGAGGGCAACCATAGGCCGAAAGAAGGGCTGTGAAGGGCGTCTTTTGTTAAAAATGCTAGGATGCGGCAAGTTGAAACGACTGTAGTATCATCTCCGTGCTGTGCGCGCCTTGGACGTGCCATGGAGAGACGGAAACGACAGGGTGAATGCTCTGCGGTCCATTTTGAAACTAAGGCTTGAAGGGAAACTTTATTTTCCTCATTGGGGTTTCGAGAGCTGCGGGCTCAGTTCTCCCTGGGAAACAGTGTTGTTGCACAGTTGCCTTTGTGATGACAAGTGAGTTTCCTGGAAGGAGATTGGATGTTGCCGTTCCTCACTAAGTGCTCCCACTTTGGCTGTCCTCAGGGAAGAGAAGAACCACACGGGGCCGCTGGCCTTAAGCTAATGTTCAGGTTTTCTCATGAACGAGGTAGGCATGCAACACACACCATGCAGCCTTAGTCCCTGGGTTTCTCGAACTCTAGGAAGCATATCAGGTTCTCTCGTGAGTCGCGGGTCTGCACGAGGATCCGAAATGGACTAAAAGGGCCTCCTGTGTCTTCCGGGAGTTGTGAGCCATGCAACCGCTGGCAGCAGCTAGATGCCGAATCATGGTCAGTGAAGGGCTTCGTCAGAGAAACACCTAGGTTGGGATAGCTTAGAAACAGCCAGCTATCAGCGTTCTGTTTATTCCTTCATGCAAAACGTGTCTGCTTTTCTGCCGAACCCAGAGCACACAAAACGTACAGTGATTCGACCCAGCCTTCAGGGAACTCGCACGTGATGCAATTTACCCCAGGCGGCCCCTGGACTTTCAGTGTGGCCTGAAAAATTTCAGGCTCTCCCTTGAAAGCCAGGTATTCTGGAGATACATTGTACACACCGGCCTCACTCACCCCTGACTTGCTAATCCTTTCACCACAATCACGACCCCGTATCACAAAGTGTATCACAAAGTTTACTCAATAAAGGGTCTAGGGGGTCAGCTGAAAGTCCAGTAGGGAGTCTGAAACTGCAGCATAAGACGCTGTGCCCTCGCCTTGGAAACTGAAGCGTGATGGGAAGTTTATTTGGCACACCGGTATGTCGACACGCGGCCTCAAGGTTACCTGATGAACAGTGTAGTGGCCTATCTTTTCTTCATTGCAGAATTGCCTTTGTGAGGACAAAGTGATCTCCCCTCCCAACCCCGCGAGGCATACGTGGCCTTTCACTCCCTGCTAGGTGCTCATCCCTCAGCGATCGTCGGTGAGTCAGCCAAACGTATAGGAGGCTGGCCACGAGATAAGGTACTGTTTTGTTCGTCACACAGATAGGCAGGCAACAGGTTCCAGGCAGCGTTTGCCAAAGCGGTGCTTTAAGTGTAGGAAGCATTTCTGGTGTCTTAGGAATGACAGGTCTGCACTGGGATCCAAGATGGACACGAGGGACCGCCCGTCGCTTCTAGGAGCTGAGAGCAGTGTTCGGCTGAGGACAACCATATGCCGAAAGAAGGGCAGTAAAGGCCTCCTTTTGCTAAACATCTAGCATGTGGCAAGTGAAACAACTCAAGTATCTCCCTTCTGACGCACTTTGGGAGTACAAACTAGAGAAAGACACAGCAGGGTGAATGCTCTGCGTGGTCCCTTTTGAAAGTAAGTCTGCGAGTGAAATTTTATTTCCCTCATCGGGATTTACAGAGCCACGGGCTCAATTCTCCCCAAGAAACACTGTTGCTGCACAGCTTCTCTTCGTAACACAATTGCCCTCGTGATGACGTGAGTTTCTAGGCAAGAAACTCGGAGGTTGCCATCCCTTGGTAGGTGGCCATCCTTCAGGAGTCTTCAGGCAATGGGCCCACCACATGGGGCCTCTAGCCTCAAGCTAACGTCCAGGTGTTCTCATGACAGACTTAGGGAAGCAACAGATTGCATAGAGCCTTAGTCCCTTGTGGTTCTTGAACTCTAGGAAGCATACCAGCTCTCTTTTGGACTCACTTGTCAGCGCTAGGTCCCAAAACGTACTGAGAAAGGACTGCCTGTGTCCTCGGGGAGCCTTGAGCCATCTACCGTCGGGAACAGCTAGATGCCGACTGATGGGCCGTGAAGGCCTTCGTTGTTTAGACACCTGGATTGCGATAGCTTGAAAGCAACCCAGTTATCAGCGTTCCATGCCTTCCTTCATGCAAAGGGTGTCTGCACTCTGGAGGAACCCTGAGCTGCACTGGAAAATACAATTAGCCTACCACTGTTCCTGGGAACTGGTCCGTGACGTCTGTCTACCTTAAGCGGCAACTGCACTTTAAGTCCGGCTTCAAAACCTACAGGGTTTTCCCGAACTGGTAGATAGTCTAGAGAAGTACCGTCACCTAGGCCTAACTAAGCCCTCACCTCGATATCCTTACACCACAGTCAGGACTCCCAGCATGGCAATGGTGACTGGGGTCACAAGCCACTGTGTCCACGGGATGTACAAGAGACAGTCCGATGCGACTTGTTAATACGCTGCTTTGTCCTGCTGGAAATTGAGGCTTCCTGGGAATGTTGCTTTTCCTCATTGGAAAGTGGAGAGTTTGCGGCCCCAGTGTTACCTGCCTGGTAAACACTGTTGTTGCCAATCTTCTCATTGCTGCAGAGTCGTCTCTGGGAGGACAAGTTATCTTCCGCGAAAGCACACTTGGCTTTCAATTCCTTCCACGTCCTCATCCCTCAAAAATCGTGCGTGAGTACGCCCACAACCCCGGACGACTCGCCTCAAGCCAACGTTCTACTTCTCTCATCACAGACATAGGCGGGCCGCAAGCTCACGGCAGCCTTTGTCAAAGCGGTGCTTTAAATGTAGGAAGTGTTTCTGGCGTCTGAAGACACGGGGGTCTGCACTAGGATCCAAGATGTAAACGACGGACTGACTGCCCGTCCTTTCCGGGCCTTGTGAGCGAAGCTCAGTTGAGGGCAACCATAGGCCGAAAGAAGGGCTGTGAAGGGCGTCTTTTGTTAAAAATGCTAGGATGCGGCAAGTTGAAACGACTGTAGTATCATCTCCGTGCTGTGCGCGCCTTGGACGTGCCATGGAGAGACGGAAACGACAGGGTGAATGCTCTGCGGTCCATTTTGAAACTAAGGCTTGAAGGGAAACTTTATTTTCCTCATTGGGGTTTCGAGAGCTGCGGGCTCAGTTCTCCCTGGGAAACAGTGTTGTTGCACAGTTGCCTTTGTGATGACAAGTGAGTTTCCTGGAAGGAGATTGGATGTTGCCGTTCCTCACTAAGTGCTCCCACTTTGGCTGTCCTCAGGGAAGAGAAGAACCACACGGGGCCGCTGGCCTTAAGCTAATGTTCAGGTTTTCTCATGAACGAGGTAGGCATGCAACACACACCATGCAGCCTTAGTCCCTGGGTTTCTCGAACTCTAGGAAGCATATCAGGTTCTCTCGTGAGTCGCGGGTCTGCACGAGGATCCGAAATGGACTAAAAGGGCCTCCTGTGTCTTCCGGGAGTTGTGAGCCATGCAACCGCTGGCAGCAGCTAGATGCCGAATCATGGTCAGTGAAGGGCTTCGTCAGAGAAACACCTAGGTTGGGATAGCTTAGAAACAGCCAGCTATCAGCGTTCTGTTTATTCCTTCATGCAAAACGTGTCTGCTTTTCTGCCGAACCCAGAGCACACAAAACGTACAGTGATTCGACCCAGCCTTCAGGGAACTCGCACGTGATGCAATTTACCCCAGGCGGCCCCTGGACTTTCAGTGTGGCCTGAAAAATTTCAGGCTCTCCCTTGAAAGCCAGGTATTCTGGAGATACATTGTACACACCGGCCTCACTCACCCCTGACTTGCTAATCCTTTCACCACAATCACGACCCCGTATCACAAAGTGTATCACAAAGTTTACTCAATAAAGGGTCTAGGGGGTCAGCTGAAAGTCCAGTAGGGAGTCTGAAACTGCAGCATAAGACGCTGTGCCCTCGCCTTGGAAACTGAAGCGTGATGGGAAGTTTATTTGGCACACCGGTATGTCGACACGCGGCCTCAAGGTTACCTGATGAACAGTGTAGTGGCCTATCTTTTCTTCATTGCAGAATTGCCTTTGTGAGGACAAAGTGATCTCCCCTCCCAACCCCGCGAGGCATACGTGGCCTTTCACTCCCTGCTAGGTGCTCATCCCTCAGCGATCGTCGGTGAGTCAGCCAAACGTATAGGAGGCTGGCCACGAGATAAGGTACTGTTTTGTTCGTCACACAGATAGGCAGGCAACAGGTTCCAGGCAGCGTTTGCCAAAGCGGTGCTTTAAGTGTAGGAAGCATTTCTGGTGTCTTAGGAATGACAGGTCTGCACTGGGATCCAAGATGGACACGAGGGACCGCCCGTCGCTTCTAGGAGCTGAGAGCAGTGTTCGGCTGAGGACAACCATATGCCGAAAGAAGGGCAGTAAAGGCCTCCTTTTGCTAAACATCTAGCATGTGGCAAGTGAAACAACTCAAGTATCTCCCTTCTGACGCACTTTGGGAGTACAAACTAGAGAAAGACACAGCAGGGTGAATGCTCTGCGTGGTCCCTTTTGAAAGTAAGTCTGCGAGTGAAATTTTATTTCCCTCATCGGGATTTACAGAGCCACGGGCTCAATTCTCCCCAAGAAACACTGTTGCTGCACAGCTTCTCTTCGTAACACAATTGCCCTCGTGATGACGTGAGTTTCTAGGCAAGAAACTCGGAGGTTGCCATCCCTTGGTAGGTGGCCATCCTTCAGGAGTCTTCAGGCAATGGGCCCACCACATGGGGCCTCTAGCCTCAAGCTAACGTCCAGGTGTTCTCATGACAGACTTAGGGAAGCAACAGATTGCATAGAGCCTTAGTCCCTTGTGGTTCTTGAACTCTAGGAAGCATACCAGCTCTCTTTTGGACTCACTTGTCAGCGCTAGGTCCCAAAACGTACTGAGAAAGGACTGCCTGTGTCCTCGGGGAGCCTTGAGCCATCTACCGTCGGGAACAGCTAGATGCCGACTGATGGGCCGTGAAGGCCTTCGTTGTTTAGACACCTGGATTGCGATAGCTTGAAAGCAACCCAGTTATCAGCGTTCCATGCCTTCCTTCATGCAAAGGGTGTCTGCACTCTGGAGGAACCCTGAGCTGCACTGGAAAATACAATTAGCCTACCACTGTTCCTGGGAACTGGTCCGTGACGTCTGTCTACCTTAAGCGGCAACTGCACTTTAAGTCCGGCTTCAAAACCTACAGGGTTTTCCCGAACTGGTAGATAGTCTAGAGAAGTACCGTCACCTAGGCCTAACTAAGCCCTCACCTCGATATCCTTACACCACTGTCAGGACTCCCAGCATGGCAATGGTGACTGGGGTCACAAGCCACTGTGTCCACGGGATGTACAAGAGACAGTCCGATGCGACTTGTTAATACGCTGCTTTGTCCTGCTGGAAATTGAGGCTTCCTGGGAATGTTGCTTTTCCTCATTGGAAAGTGGAGAGTTTGCGGCCCCAGTGTTACCTGCCTGGTAAACACTGTTGTTGCCAATCTTCTCATTGCTGCAGAGTCGTCTCTGGGAGGACAAGTTATCTTCCGCGAAAGCACACTTGGCTTTCAATTCCTTCCACGTCCTCATCCCTCAAAAATCGTGCGTGAGTACGCCCACAACCCCGGACGACTCGCCTCAAGCCAACGTTCTACTTCTCTCATCACAGACATAGGCGGGCCGCAAGCTCACGGCAGCCTTTGTCAAAGCGGTGCTTTAAATGTAGGAAGTGTTTCTGGCGTCTGAAGACACGGGGGTCTGCACTAGGATCCAAGATGTAAACGACGGACTGACTGCCCGTCCTTTCCGGGCCTTGTGAGCGAAGCTCAGTTGAGGGCAACCATAGGCCGAAAGAAGGGCTGTGAAGGGCGTCTTTTGTTAAAAATGCTAGGATGCGGCAAGTTGAAACGACTGTAGTATCATCTCCGTGCTGTGCGCGCCTTGGACGTGCCATGGAGAGACGGAAACGACAGGGTGAATGCTCTGCGGTCCATTTTGAAACTAAGGCTTGAAGGGAAACTTTATTTTCCTCATTGGGGTTTCGAGAGCTGCGGGCTCAGTTCTCCCTGGGAAACAGTGTTGTTGCACAGTTGCCTTTGTGATGACAAGTGAGTTTCCTGGAAGGAGATTGGATGTTGCCGTTCCTCACTAAGTGCTCCCACTTTGGCTGTCCTCAGGGAAGAGAAGAACCACACGGGGCCGCTGGCCTTAAGCTAATGTTCAGGTTTTCTCATGAACGAGGTAGGCATGCAACACACACCATGCAGCCTTAGTCCCTGGGTTTCTCGAACTCTAGGAAGCATATCAGGTTCTCTCGTGAGTCGCGGGTCTGCACGAGGATCCGAAATGGACTAAAAGGGCCTCCTGTGTCTTCCGGGAGTTGTGAGCCATGCAACCGCTGGCAGCAGCTAGATGCCGAATCATGGTCAGTGAAGGGCTTCGTCAGAGAAACACCTAGGTTGGGATAGCTTAGAAACAGCCAGCTATCAGCGTTCTGTTTATTCCTTCATGCAAAACGTGTCTGCTTTTCTGCCGAACCCAGAGCACACAAAACGTACAGTGATTCGACCCAGCCTTCAGGGAACTCGCACGTGATGCAATTTACCCCAGGCGGCCCCTGGACTTTCAGTGTGGCCTGAAAAATTTCAGGCTCTCCCTTGAAAGCCAGGTATTCTGGAGATACATTGTACACACCGGCCTCACTCACCCCTGACTTGCTAATCCTTTCACCACAATCACGACCCCGTATCACAAAGTGTATCACAAAGTTTACTCAATAAAGGGTCTAGGGGGTCAGCTGAAAGTCCAGTAGGGAGTCTGAAACTGCAGCATAAGACGCTGTGCCCTCGCCTTGGAAACTGAAGCGTGATGGGAAGTTTATTTGGCACACCGGTATGTCGACACGCGGCCTCAAGGTTACCTGATGAACAGTGTAGTGGCCTATCTTTTCTTCATTGCAGAATTGCCTTTGTGAGGACAAAGTGATCTCCCCTCCCAACCCCGCGAGGCATACGTGGCCTTTCACTCCCTGCTAGGTGCTCATCCCTCAGCGATCGTCGGTGAGTCAGCCAAACGTATAGGAGGCTGGCCACGAGATAAGGTACTGTTTTGTTCGTCACACAGATAGGCAGGCAACAGGTTCCAGGCAGCGTTTGCCAAAGCGGTGCTTTAAGTGTAGGAAGCATTTCTGGTGTCTTAGGAATGACAGGTCTGCACTGGGATCCAAGATGGACACGAGGGACCGCCCGTCGCTTCTAGGAGCTGAGAGCAGTGTTCGGCTGAGGACAACCATATGCCGAAAGAAGGGCAGTAAAGGCCTCCTTTTGCTAAACATCTAGCATGTGGCAAGTGAAACAACTCAAGTATCTCCCTTCTGACGCACTTTGGGAGTACAAACTAGAGAAAGACACAGCAGGGTGAATGCTCTGCGTGGTCCCTTTTGAAAGTAAGTCTGCGAGTGAAATTTTATTTCCCTCATCGGGATTTACAGAGCCACGGGCTCAATTCTCCCCAAGAAACACTGTTGCTGCACAGCTTCTCTTCGTAACACAATTGCCCTCGTGATGACGTGAGTTTCTAGGCAAGAAACTCGGAGGTTGCCATCCCTTGGTAGGTGGCCATCCTTCAGGAGTCTTCAGGCAATGGGCCCACCACATGGGGCCTCTAGCCTCAAGCTAACGTCCAGGTGTTCTCATGACAGACTTAGGGAAGCAACAGATTGCATAGAGCCTTAGTCCCTTGTGGTTCTTGAACTCTAGGAAGCATACCAGCTCTCTTTTGGACTCACTTGTCAGCGCTAGGTCCCAAAACGTACTGAGAAAGGACTGCCTGTGTCCTCGGGGAGCCTTGAGCCATCTACCGTCGGGAACAGCTAGATGCCGACTGATGGGCCGTGAAGGCCTTCGTTGTTTAGACACCTGGATTGCGATAGCTTGAAAGCAACCCAGTTATCAGCGTTCCATGCCTTCCTTCATGCAAAGGGTGTCTGCACTCTGGAGGAACCCTGAGCTGCACTGGAAAATACAATTAGCCTACCACTGTTCCTGGGAACTGGTCCGTGACGTCTGTCTACCTTAAGCGGCAACTGCACTTTAAGTCCGGCTTCAAAACCTACAGGGTTTTCCCGAACTGGTAGATAGTCTAGAGAAGTACCGTCACCTAGGCCTAACTAAGCCCTCACCTCGATATCCTTACACCACTGTCAGGACTCCCAGCATGGCAATGGTGACTGGGGTCACAAGCCACTGTGTCCACGGGATGTACAAGAGACAGTCCGATGCGACTTGTTAATACGCTGCTTTGTCCTGCTGGAAATTGAGGCTTCCTGGGAATGTTGCTTTTCCTCATTGGAAAGTGGAGAGTTTGCGGCCCCAGTGTTACCTGCCTGGTAAACACTGTTGTTGCCAATCTTCTCATTGCTGCAGAGTCGTCTCTGGGAGGACAAGTTATCTTCCGCGAAAGCACACTTGGCTTTCAATTCCTTCCACGTCCTCATCCCTCAAAAATCGTGCGTGAGTACGCCCACAACCCCGGACGACTCGCCTCAAGCCAACGTTCTACTTCTCTCATCACAGACATAGGCGGGCCGCAAGCTCACGGCAGCCTTTGTCAAAGCGGTGCTTTAAATGTAGGAAGTGTTTCTGGCGTCTGAAGACACGGGGGTCTGCACTAGGATCCAAGATGTAAACGACGGACTGACTGCCCGTCCTTTCCGGGCCTTGTGAGCGAAGCTCAGTTGAGGGCAACCATAGGCCGAAAGAAGGGCTGTGAAGGGCGTCTTTTGTTAAAAATGCTAGGATGCGGCAAGTTGAAACGACTGTAGTATCATCTCCGTGCTGTGCGCGCCTTGGACGTGCCATGGAGAGACGGAAACGACAGGGTGAATGCTCTGCGGTCCATTTTGAAACTAAGGCTTGAAGGGAAACTTTATTTTCCTCATTGGGGTTTCGAGAGCTGCGGGCTCAGTTCTCCCTGGGAAACAGTGTTGTTGCACAGTTGCCTTTGTGATGACAAGTGAGTTTCCTGGAAGGAGATTGGATGTTGCCGTTCCTCACTAAGTGCTCCCACTTTGGCTGTCCTCAGGGAAGAGAAGAACCACACGGGGCCGCTGGCCTTAAGCTAATGTTCAGGTTTTCTCATGAACGAGGTAGGCATGCAACACACACCATGCAGCCTTAGTCCCTGGGTTTCTCGAACTCTAGGAAGCATATCAGGTTCTCTCGTGAGTCGCGGGTCTGCACGAGGATCCGAAATGGACTAAAAGGGCCTCCTGTGTCTTCCGGGAGTTGTGAGCCATGCAACCGCTGGCAGCAGCTAGATGCCGAATCATGGTCAGTGAAGGGCTTCGTCAGAGAAACACCTAGGTTGGGATAGCTTAGAAACAGCCAGCTATCAGCGTTCTGTTTATTCCTTCATGCAAAACGTGTCTGCTTTTCTGCCGAACCCAGAGCACACAAAACGTACAGTGATTCGACCCAGCCTTCAGGGAACTCGCACGTGATGCAATTTACCCCAGGCGGCCCCTGGACTTTCAGTGTGGCCTGAAAAATTTCAGGCTCTCCCTTGAAAGCCAGGTATTCTGGAGATACATTGTACACACCGGCCTCACTCACCCCTGACTTGCTAATCCTTTCACCACAATCACGACCCCGTATCACAAAGTGTATCACAAAGTTTACTCAATAAAGGGTCTAGGGGGTCAGCTGAAAGTCCAGTAGGGAGTCTGAAACTGCAGCATAAGACGCTGTGCCCTCGCCTTGGAAACTGAAGCGTGATGGGAAGTTTATTTGGCACACCGGTATGTCGACACGCGGCCTCAAGGTTACCTGATGAACAGTGTAGTGGCCTATCTTTTCTTCATTGCAGAATTGCCTTTGTGAGGACAAAGTGATCTCCCCTCCCAACCCCGCGAGGCATACGTGGCCTTTCACTCCCTGCTAGGTGCTCATCCCTCAGCGATCGTCGGTGAGTCAGCCAAACGTATAGGAGGCTGGCCACGAGATAAGGTACTGTTTTGTTCGTCACACAGATAGGCAGGCAACAGGTTCCAGGCAGCGTTTGCCAAAGCGGTGCTTTAAGTGTAGGAAGCATTTCTGGTGTCTTAGGAATGACAGGTCTGCACTGGGATCCAAGATGGACACGAGGGACCGCCCGTCGCTTCTAGGAGCTGAGAGCAGTGTTCGGCTGAGGACAACCATATGCCGAAAGAAGGGCAGTAAAGGCCTCCTTTTGCTAAACATCTAGCATGTGGCAAGTGAAACAACTCAAGTATCTCCCTTCTGACGCACTTTGGGAGTACAAACTAGAGAAAGACACAGCAGGGTGAATGCTCTGCGTGGTCCCTTTTGAAAGTAAGTCTGCGAGTGAAATTTTATTTCCCTCATCGGGATTTACAGAGCCACGGGCTCAATTCTCCCCAAGAAACACTGTTGCTGCACAGCTTCTCTTCGTAACACAATTGCCCTCGTGATGACGTGAGTTTCTAGGCAAGAAACTCGGAGGTTGCCATCCCTTGGTAGGTGGCCATCCTTCAGGAGTCTTCAGGCAATGGGCCCACCACATGGGGCCTCTAGCCTCAAGCTAACGTCCAGGTGTTCTCATGACAGACTTAGGGAAGCAACAGATTGCATAGAGCCTTAGTCCCTTGTGGTTCTTGAACTCTAGGAAGCATACCAGCTCTCTTTTGGACTCACTTGTCAGCGCTAGGTCCCAAAACGTACTGAGAAAGGACTGCCTGTGTCCTCGGGGAGCCTTGAGCCATCTACCGTCGGGAACAGCTAGATGCCGACTGATGGGCCGTGAAGGCCTTCGTTGTTTAGACACCTGGATTGCGATAGCTTGAAAGCAACCCAGTTATCAGCGTTCCATGCCTTCCTTCATGCAAAGGGTGTCTGCACTCTGGAGGAACCCTGAGCTGCACTGGAAAATACAATTAGCCTACCACTGTTCCTGGGAACTGGTCCGTGACGTCTGTCTACCTTAAGCGGCAACTGCACTTTAAGTCCGGCTTCAAAACCTACAGGGTTTTCCCGAACTGGTAGATAGTCTAGAGAAGTACCGTCACCTAGGCCTAACTAAGCCCTCACCTCGATATCCTTACACCACTGTCAGGACTCCCAGCATGGCAATGGTGACTGGGGTCACAAGCCACTGTGTCCACGGGATGTACAAGAGACAGTCCGATGCGACTTGTTAATACGCTGCTTTGTCCTGCTGGAAATTGAGGCTTCCTGGGAATGTTGCTTTTCCTCATTGGAAAGTGGAGAGTTTGCGGCCCCAGTGTTACCTGCCTGGTAAACACTGTTGTTGCCAATCTTCTCATTGCTGCAGAGTCGTCTCTGGGAGGACAAGTTATCTTCCGCGAAAGCACACTTGGCTTTCAATTCCTTCCACGTCCTCATCCCTCAAAAATCGTGCGTGAGTACGCCCACAACCCCGGACGACTCGCCTCAAGCCAACGTTCTACTTCTCTCATCACAGACATAGGCGGGCCGCAAGCTCACGGCAGCCTTTGTCAAAGCGGTGCTTTAAATGTAGGAAGTGTTTCTGGCGTCTGAAGACACGGGGGTCTGCACTAGGATCCAAGATGTAAACGACGGACTGACTGCCCGTCCTTTCCGGGCCTTGTGAGCGAAGCTCAGTTGAGGGCAACCATAGGCCGAAAGAAGGGCTGTGAAGGGCGTCTTTTGTTAAAAATGCTAGGATGCGGCAAGTTGAAACGACTGTAGTATCATCTCCGTGCTGTGCGCGCCTTGGACGTGCCATGGAGAGACGGAAACGACAGGGTGAATGCTCTGCGGTCCATTTTGAAACTAAGGCTTGAAGGGAAACTTTATTTTCCTCATTGGGGTTTCGAGAGCTGCGGGCTCAGTTCTCCCTGGGAAACAGTGTTGTTGCACAGTTGCCTTTGTGATGACAAGTGAGTTTCCTGGAAGGAGATTGGATGTTGCCGTTCCTCACTAAGTGCTCCCACTTTGGCTGTCCTCAGGGAAGAGAAGAACCACACGGGGCCGCTGGCCTTAAGCTAATGTTCAGGTTTTCTCATGAACGAGGTAGGCATGCAACACACACCATGCAGCCTTAGTCCCTGGGTTTCTCGAACTCTAGGAAGCATATCAGGTTCTCTCGTGAGTCGCGGGTCTGCACGAGGATCCGAAATGGACTAAAAGGGCCTCCTGTGTCTTCCGGGAGTTGTGAGCCATGCAACCGCTGGCAGCAGCTAGATGCCGAATCATGGTCAGTGAAGGGCTTCGTCAGAGAAACACCTAGGTTGGGATAGCTTAGAAACAGCCAGCTATCAGCGTTCTGTTTATTCCTTCATGCAAAACGTGTCTGCTTTTCTGCCGAACCCAGAGCACACAAAACGTACAGTGATTCGACCCAGCCTTCAGGGAACTCGCACGTGATGCAATTTACCCCAGGCGGCCCCTGGACTTTCAGTGTGGCCTGAAAAATTTCAGGCTCTCCCTTGAAAGCCAGGTATTCTGGAGATACATTGTACACACCGGCCTCACTCACCCCTGACTTGCTAATCCTTTCACCACAATCACGACCCCGTATCACAAAGTGTATCACAAAGTTTACTCAATAAAGGGTCTAGGGGGTCAGCTGAAAGTCCAGTAGGGAGTCTGAAACTGCAGCATAAGACGCTGTGCCCTCGCCTTGGAAACTGAAGCGTGATGGGAAGTTTATTTGGCACACCGGTATGTCGACACGCGGCCTCAAGGTTACCTGATGAACAGTGTAGTGGCCTATCTTTTCTTCATTGCAGAATTGCCTTTGTGAGGACAAAGTGATCTCCCCTCCCAACCCCGTGAGGCATACGTGGCCTTTCACTCCCTGCTAGGTGCTCATCCCTCAGCGATCGTCGGTGAGTCAGCCAAACGTATAGGAGGCTGGCCACGAGATAAGGTACTGTTTTGTTCGTCACACAGATAGGCAGGCAACAGGTTCCAGGCAGCGTTTGCCAAAGCGGTGCTTTAAGTGTAGGAAGCATTTCTGGTGTCTTAGGAATGACAGGTCTGCACTGGGATCCAAGATGGACACGAGGGACCGCCCGTCGCTTCTAGGAGCTGAGAGCAGTGTTCGGCTGAGGACAACCATATGCCGAAAGAAGGGCAGTAAAGGCCTCCTTTTGCTAAACATCTAGCATGTGGCAAGTGAAACAACTCAAGTATCTCCCTTCTGACGCACTTTGGGAGTACAAACTAGAGAAAGACACAGCAGGGTGAATGCTCTGCGTGGTCCCTTTTGAAAGTAAGTCTGCGAGTGAAATTTTATTTCCCTCATCGGGATTTACAGAGCCACGGGCTCAATTCTCCCCAAGAAACACTGTTGCTGCACAGCTTCTCTTCGTAACACAATTGCCCTCGTGATGACGTGAGTTTCTAGGCAAGAAACTCGGAGGTTGCCATCCCTTGGTAGGTGGCCATCCTTCAGGAGTCTTCAGGCAATGGGCCCACCACATGGGGCCTCTAGCCTCAAGCTAACGTCCAGGTGTTCTCATGACAGACTTAGGGAAGCAACAGATTGCATAGAGCCTTAGTCCCTTGTGGTTCTTGAACTCTAGGAAGCATACCAGCTCTCTTTTGGACTCACTTGTCAGCGCTAGGTCCCAAAACGTACTGAGAAAGGACTGCCTGTGTCTTCGGGGAGCCTTGAGCCATCTACCGTCGGGAACAGCTAGATGCCGACTGATGGGCCGTGAAGGCCTTCGTTGTTTAGACACCTGGATTGCGATAGCTTGAAAGCAACCCAGTTATCAGCGTTCCATGCCTTCCTTCATGCAAAGGGTGTCTGCACTCTGGAGGAACCCTGAGCTGCACTGGAAAATACAATTAGCCTACCACTGTTCCTGGGAACTGGTCCGTGACGTCTGTCTACCTTAAGCGGCAACTGCACTTTAAGTCCGGCTTCAAAACCTACAGGGTTTTCCCGAACTGGTAGATAGTCTAGAGAAGTACCGTCACCTAGGCCTAACTAAGCCCTCACCTCGATATCCTTACACCACAGTCAGGACTCCCAGCATGGCAATGGTGACTGGGGTCACAAGCCACTGTGTCCACGGGATGTACAAGAGACAGTCCGATGCGACTTGTTAATACGCTGCTTTGTCCTGCTGGAAATTGAGGCTTCCTGGGAATGTTGCTTTTCCTCATTGGAAAGTGGAGAGTTTGCGGCCCCAGTGTTACCTGCCTGGTAAACACTGTTGTTGCCAATCTTCTCATTGCTGCAGAGTCGTCTCTGGGAGGACAAGTTATCTTCCGCGAAAGCACACTTGGCTTTCAATTCCTTCCACGTCCTCATCCCTCAAAAATCGTGCGTGAGTACGCCCACAACCCCGGACGACTCGCCTCAAGCCAACGTTCTACTTCTCTCATCACAGACATAGGCGGGCCGCAAGCTCACGGCAGCCTTTGTCAAAGCGGTGCTTTAAATGTAGGAAGTGTTTCTGGCGTCTGAAGACACGGGGGTCTGCACTAGGATCCAAGATGTAAACGACGGACTGACTGCCCGTCCTTTCCGGGCCTTGTGAGCGAAGCTCAGTTGAGGGCAACCATAGGCCGAAAGAAGGGCTGTGAAGGGCGTCTTTTGTTAAAAATGCTAGGATGCGGCAAGTTGAAACGACTGTAGTATCATCTCCGTGCTGTGCGTGCCTTGGACGTGCCATGGAGAGACGGAAACGACAGGGTGAATGCTCTGCGGTCCATTTTGAAACTAAGGCTTGAAGGGAAACTTTATTTTCCTCATTGGGGTTTCGAGAGCTGCGGGCTCAGTTCTCCCTGGGAAACAGTGTTGTTGCACAGTTGCCTTTGTGATGACAAGTGAGTTTCCTGGAAGGAGATTGGATGTTGCCGTTCCTCACTAAGTGCTCCCACTTTGGCTGTCCTCAGGGAAGAGAAGAACCACACGGGGCCGCTGGCCTTAAGCTAATGTTCAGGTTTTCTCATGAACGAGGTAGGCATGCAACACACACCATGCAGCCTTAGTCCCTGGGTTTCTCGAACTCTAGGAAGCATATCAGGTTCTCTCGTGAGTCGCGGGTCTGCACGAGGATCCGAAATGGACTAAAAGGGCCTCCTGTGTCTTCCGGGAGTTGTGAGCCATGCAACCGCTGGCAGCAGCTAGATGCCGAATCATGGTCAGTGAAGGGCTTCGTCAGAGAAACACCTAGGTTGGGATAGCTTAGAAACAGCCAGCTATCAGCGTTCTGTTTATTCCTTCATGCAAAACGTGTCTGCTTTTCTGCCGAACCCAGAGCACACAAAACGTACAGTGATTCGACCCAGCCTTCAGGGAACTCGCACGTGATGCAATTTACCCCAGGCGGCCCCTGGACTTTCAGTGTGGCCTGAAAAATTTCAGGCTCTCCCTTGAAAGCCAGGTATTCTGGAGATACATTGTACACACCGGCCTCACTCACCCCTGACTTGCTAATCCTTTCACCACAATCACGACCCCGTATCACAAAGTGTATCACAAAGTTTACTCAATAAAGGGTCTAGGGGGTCAGCTGAAAGTCCAGTAGGGAGTCTGAAACTGCAGCATAAGACGCTGTGCCCTCGCCTTGGAAACTGAAGCGTGATGGGAAGTTTATTTGGCACACCGGTATGTCGACACGCGGCCTCAAGGTTACCTGATGAACAGTGTAGTGGCCTATCTTTTCTTCATTGCAGAATTGCCTTTGTGAGGACAAAGTGATCTCCCCTCCCAACCCCGTGAGGCATACGTGGCCTTTCACTCCCTGCTAGGTGCTCATCCCTCAGCGATCGTCGGTGAGTCAGCCAAACGTATAGGAGGCTGGCCACGAGATAAGGTACTGTTTTGTTCGTCACACAGATAGGCAGGCAACAGGTTCCAGGCAGCGTTTGCCAAAGCGGTGCTTTAAGTGTAGGAAGCATTTCTGGTGTCTTAGGAATGACAGGTCTGCACTGGGATCCAAGATGGACACGAGGGACCGCCCGTCGCTTCTAGGAGCTGAGAGCAGTGTTCGGCTGAGGACAACCATATGCCGAAAGAAGGGCAGTAAAGGCCTCCTTTTGCTAAACATCTAGCATGTGGCAAGTGAAACAACTCAAGTATCTCCCTTCTGACGCACTTTGGGAGTACAAACTAGAGAAAGACACAGCAGGGTGAATGCTCTGCGTGGTCCCTTTTGAAAGTAAGTCTGCGAGTGAAATTTTATTTCCCTCATCGGGATTTACAGAGCCACGGGCTCAATTCTCCCCAAGAAACACTGTTGCTGCACAGCTTCTCTTCGTAACACAATTGCCCTCGTGATGACGTGAGTTTCTAGGCAAGAAACTCGGAGGTTGCCATCCCTTGGTAGGTGGCCATCCTTCAGGAGTCTTCAGGCAATGGGCCCACCACATGGGGCCTCTAGCCTCAAGCTAACGTCCAGGTGTTCTCATGACAGACTTAGGGAAGCAACAGATTGCATAGAGCCTTAGTCCCTTGTGGTTCTTGAACTCTAGGAAGCATACCAGCTCTCTTTTGGACTCACTTGTCAGCGCTAGGTCCCAAAACGTACTGAGAAAGGACTGCCTGTGTCTTCGGGGAGCCTTGAGCCATCTACCGTCGGGAACAGCTAGATGCCGACTGATGGGCCGTGAAGGCCTTCGTTGTTTAGACACCTGGATTGCGATAGCTTGAAAGCAACCCAGTTATCAGCGTTCCATGCCTTCCTTCATGCAAAGGGTGTCTGCACTCTGGAGGAACCCTGAGCTGCACTGGAAAATACAATTAGCCTACCACTGTTCCTGGGAACTGGTCCGTGACGTCTGTCTACCTTAAGCGGCAACTACACTTTAAGTCCGGCTTCAAAACCTACAGGGTTTTCCCGAACTGGTAGATAGTCTAGAGAAGTACCGTCACCTAGGCCTAACTAAGCCCTCACCTCGATATCCTTACACCACAGTCAGGACTCCCAGCATGGCAATGGTGACTGGGGTCACAAGCCACTGTGTCCACGGGATGTACAAGAGACAGTCCGATGCGACTTGTTAATACGCTGCTTTGTCCTGCTGGAAATTGAGGCTTCCTGGGAATGTTGCTTTTCCTCATTGGAAAGTGGAGAGTTTGCGGCCCCAGTGTTTACCTGCCTGGTAAACACTGTTGTTGCCAATCTTCTCATTGCTGCAGAGTCGTCTCTGGGAGGACAAGTTATCTTCCGCGAAAGCACACTTGGCTTTCAATTCCTTCCACGTCCTCATCCCTCAAAAATCGTGCGTGAGTACGCCCACAACCCCGGACGACTCGCCTCAAGCCAACGTTCTACTTCTCTCATCACAGACATAGGCGGGCCGCAAGCTCACGGCAGCCTTTGTCAAAGCGGTGCTTTAAATGTAGGAAGTGTTTCTGGCGTCTGAAGACACGGGGGTCTGCACTAGGATCCAAGATGTAAACGACGGACTGCCCGTCCTTTCCGGGCCTTGTGAGCGAAGCTCAGTTGAGGGCAACCATAGGCCGAAAGAAGGGCTGTGAAGGGCGTCTTTTGTTAAAATGCTAGGATGCGGCAAGTTGAAACGACTGTAGTATCACCTCCGTGCTGTGCGCGCCTTGGACGTGCCATGGAGAGACGGAAACGACAGGGTGAATGCTCTGCGGTCCATTTTGAAACTAAGGCTTGAAGGGAAACTTTATTTTCCTCATTGGGGTTTCGAGAGCTGCGGGCTCAGTTCTCCCTGGGAAACAGTGTTGTTGCACAGTTGCCTTTGTGATGACAAGTGAGTTTCCTGGAAGGAGATTGGATGTTGCCGTTCCTCACTAAGTGCTCCCACTTTGGCTGTCCTCAGGGAAGAGAAGAACCACACGGGGCCGCTGGCCTTAAGCTAATGTTCAGGTTTTCTCATGAACGAGGTAGGCATGCAACACACACCATGCAGCCTTAGTCCCTGGGTTTCTCGAACTCTAGGAAGCATATCAGGTTCTCTCGTGAGTCGCGGGTCTGCACGAGGATCCGAAATGGACTAAAAGGGCCTCCTGTGTCTTCCGGGAGTTGTGAGCCATGCAACCGCTGGCAGCAGCTAGATGCCGAATCATGGTCAGTGAAGGGCTTCGTCAGAGAAACACCTAGGTTGGGATAGCTTAGAAACAGCCAGCTATCAGCGTTCTGTTTATTCCTTCATGCAAAACGTGTCTGCTTTTCTGCCGAACCCAGAGCACACAAAACGTACAGTGATTCGACCCAGCCTTCAGGGAACTCGCACGTGATGCAATTTACCCCAGGCGGCCCCTGGACTTTCAGTGTGGCCTGAAAAATTTCAGGCTCTCCCTTGAAAGCCAGGTATTCTGGAGATACATTGTACACACCGGCCTCACTCACCCCTGACTTGCTAATCCTTTCACCACAATCACGACCCCGTATCACAAAGTGTATCACAAAGTTTACTCAATAAAGGGTCTAGGGGGTCAGCTGCAAGTCCAGTAGGGAGTCTGAAACTGCAGCATAAGACGCTGTGCCCTCGCCTTGGAAACTGAAGCGTGATGGGAAGTTTATTTGGCACACCGGTATGTCGACACGCGGCCTCAAGGTTACCTGATGAACAGTGTAGTGGCCTATCTTTTCTTCATTGCAGAATTGCCTTTGTGAGGACAAAGTGATCTCCCCTCCCAACCCCGTGAGGCATACGTGGCCTTTCACTCCCTGCTAGGTGCTCATCCCTCAGCGATCGTCGGTGAGTCAGCCAAACGTATAGGAGGCTGGCCACGAGATAAGGTACTGTTTTGTTCGTCACACAGATAGGCAGGCAACAGGTTCCAGGCAGCGTTTGCCAAAGCGGTGCTTTAAGTGTAGGAAGCATTTCTGGTGTCTTAGGAATGACAGGTCTGCACTGGGATCCAAGATGGACACGAGGGACCGCCCGTCGCTTCTAGGAGCTGAGAGCAGTGTTCGGCTGAGGACAACCATATGCCGAAAGAAGGGCAGTAAAGGCCTCCTTTTGCTAAACATCTAGCATGTGGCAAGTGAAACAACTCAAGTATCTCCCTTCTGACGCACTTTGGGAGTACAAACTAGAGAAAGACACAGCAGGGTGAATGCTCTGCGTGGTCCCTTTTGAAAGTAAGTCTGCGAGTGAAATTTTATTTCCCTCATCGGGATTTACAGAGCCACGGGCTCAATTCTCCCCAAGAAACACTGTTGCTGCACAGCTTCTCTTCGTAACACAATTGCCCTCGTGATGACGTGAGTTTCTAGGCAAGAAACTCGGAGGTTGCCATCCCTTGGTAGGTGGCCATCCTTCAGGAGTCTTCAGGCAATGGGCCCACCACATGGGGCCTCTAGCCTCAAGCTAACGTCCAGGTGTTCTCATGACAGACTTAGGGAAGCAACAGATTGCATAGAGCCTTAGTCCCTTGTGGTTCTTGAACTCTAGGAAGCATACCAGCTCTCTTTTGGACTCACTTGTCAGCGCTAGGTCCCAAAACGTACTGAGAAAGGACTGCCTGTGTCTTCGGGGAGCCTTGAGCCATCTACCGTCGGGAACAGCTAGATGCCGACTGATGGGCCGTGAAGGCCTTCGTTGTTTAGACACCTGGATTGCGATAGCTTGAAAGCAACCCAGTTATCAGCGTTCCATGCCTTCCTTCATGCAAAGGGTGTCTGCACTCTGGAGGAACCCTGAGCTGCACTGGAAAATACAATTAGCCTACCACTGTTCCTGGGAACTGGTCCGTGACGTCTGTCTACCTTAAGCGGCAACTACACTTTAAGTCCGGCTTCAAAACCTACAGGGTTTTCCCGAACTGGTAGATAGTCTAGAGAAGTACCGTCACCTAGGCCTAACTAAGCCCTCACCTCGATATCCTTACACCACAGTCAGGACTCCCAGCATGGCAATGGTGACTGGGGTCACAAGCCACTGTGTCCACGGGATGTACAAGAGACAGTCCGATGCGACTTGTTAATACGCTGCTTTGTCCTGCTGGAAATTGAGGCTTCCTGGGAATGTTGCTTTTCCTCATTGGAAAGTGGAGAGTTTGCGGCCCCAGTGTTTACCTGCCTGGTAAACACTGTTGTTGCCAATCTTCTCATTGCTGCAGAGTCGTCTCTGGGAGGACAAGTTATCTTCCGCGAAAGCACACTTGGCTTTCAATTCCTTCCACGTCCTCATCCCTCAAAAATCGTGCGTGAGTACGCCCACAACCCCGGACGACTCGCCTCAAGCCAACGTTCTACTTCTCTCATCACAGACATAGGCGGGCCGCAAGCTCACGGCAGCCTTTGTCAAAGCGGTGCTTTAAATGTAGGAAGTGTTTCTGGCGTCTGAAGACACGGGGGTCTGCACTAGGATCCAAGATGTAAACGACGGACTGCCCGTCCTTTCCGGGCCTTGTGAGCGAAGCTCAGTTGAGGGCAACCATAGGCCGAAAGAAGGGCTGTGAAGGGCGTCTTTTGTTAAAATGCTAGGATGCGGCAAGTTGAAACGACTGTAGTATCATCTCCGTGCTGTGCGCGCCTTGGACGTGCCATGGAGAGACGGAAACGACAGGGTGAATGCTCTGCGGTCCATTTTGAAACTAAGGCTTGAAGGGAAACTTTATTTTCCTCATTGGGGTTTCGAGAGCTGCGGGCTCAGTTCTCCCTGGGAAACAGTGTTGTTGCACAGTTGCCTTTGTGATGACAAGTGAGTTTCCTGGAAGGAGATTGGATGTTGCCGTTCCTCACTAAGTGCTCCCACTTTGGCTGTCCTCAGGGAAGAGAAGAACCACACGGGGCCGCTGGCCTTAAGCTAATGTTCAGGTTTTCTCATGAACGAGGTAGGCATGCAACACACACCATGCAGCCTTAGTCCCTGG